>NW_020455932.1:3297666-3449424 GCF_003342845.1 Nothoprocta perdicaria
CGGTTCGCGCGGGGCCGCGGTCGGGACGGCGCCCAGGCCCCGACCCCCGCGCACCGAGCCCGGGGCTGCGGCCACCCGGCCGGCCCCGCGCGGCCACCCCGTCACCCCCCAGACCCTGCGGGGTCTGAGCACCCGCCGTGCCCGGGGGGAGCGCCCGCTGCCCCCGTTCCCACTGCTGCCCCGGTTCCCACCGCTGCCCTCCGCTCCCGGTGCCTTGGGTGTTAGGGGCAGGCACAGGGTATGTCTGCTCCTAGTGCCCCTTTTCAAGGCTGCTCGAGRCTTCAGCAGCTCTATTTAGGAACTCTCATGCTTGGGAAGGTCACTSTTCTTTGGTTTTCTTTTTCAGCCCTCACTACCTAACAGTTTATTTTGGACAAAGGCAGTGTTGAGTAAGAAATTGCCCGCTGCCGTTCGTGATTCACTTGTGTTTAAGTTAGTTCATGACAGAGGGGTTTTTAAGTCCCAACACTTGGTCGCTTGTGAGCACTTCTTTACTGGCCTCTGCGGTGCCGAGGTGGCTCCTCAGCTGCGTTTCASAGTCCAGGTCTGTGCTGTGGTGACCCTCAGCCCCAGATTCCCCTGTGGTGCAGAGAGATGCACAGACTGGTTCTCATTTCCCTGCTTCTGGCCTTGCTGTCTTTGAATGCCCCTTTTATGCTGAGATTTTCAACTGGCCCTGCAGATCCTGCCAGATAAGAGYTGTGGTCTTCCTCATGGCTGCTCCTCGTTTCTCTCTTTTGGGAGAGTCTGYCCTCATTGTCAGAGATTTCCTAGCGAAAAACATCAGCAAAAATAAGTCTGATGGGGGCAGTGAATGGGGAGGCTGGTGCCACTCTCTCCGCTGAAGCCTTTTCCCTGGGCAGACATGGTGCCTGTGTGGGGGTGGAATTAGCTCTGGAGGCAATAACCCCACAGTTAAATAAATAAAAGGCTTTTGCTTTTCTATCCCTCTGCCCAGTTTGGTGACTCAGGGCAGCAGATCCCCTGTCAAGGATYCCTCAAAGTTTAACGAAAAAGCTTTTCTTCTGTGTTTCTTTGGAAAATCTTTGTTCTATTTTCTCCCTTTGATTTTCCTGCTTCTTGATTTAAGGGCTCCTGGGAGCTGGTTGTCACTGTAGCCACAAATCAKAGTTTAGCAGGTTATTTTCCTTGAGTGGCAGTTTTGGCTTAAGCCACCTCCTATAACCGTGTTCCCCCCTGCTTGCTCATGGTGCGATTGCACCGAGATGTTGCGACCCAGCTGAAGGGACGGGCCACAGTTCCCATCCCTGCGCCCACAGTGAGGTGGCAGATGYCCCGGGACGCTCTGCCATTGACAAAATTCTGCCATTAACAAAAAGGTTTTGAACTTCTTCGGGGTGCTGAGGAATATCTGCTTTCAGAAGTGCATGGGGTTGGGATCACCATGAAGGCACCATGTCACACACTGGTTTTTCCTTAAGCCTCTGGCACAACTGGGCATCCATATTCCCAGGAAAGTGTTTTCCTTGCGAGTCTGGCCTTTGGGCGGACTTTCCTGTTAGCTCTTCTGCTGCCTTCTGAGTTTTTGTAGGAATGAGGGCCTGAGGTGTGTTCTGCTTGCTCCCTCTTGGGGAGGGTTGAGGTGAGTGCTTCCTGGGTGCAGAGCTTTTTAGAGAGCCCGGAACATTTTGAATTTACATGGTTGCATGCTTAAAACTTCCCAGTCGTTTGTCAGCACCCTCGTACTTAGGTGTCTGTTACATGTTTGACGTTAAGTGGTGCAACCTGAACATGAGCTTGAGCCGCGCAGTCCCATCCGCGTCCTTGCGCAGGCTCTGCCAGCAGCAGTGCTCGCTGTGGACAGAGCTCGGGCTGGAAGCAGCTGGTGTGCAGTTATTTTTAGCTGTTTTGCTGAACACATTCCCTGCACCTGGCTAATTCAGTGTGCGTCCTGCAGGCCCTGCTGCGAACRAGGTGGCCGAGCTCCAGATGGCAGCGCTTTCCGTGGGTGTGCCAGCCCCGCTTACCCTCTGTCTGCTCCAGCCGTGAGTTGGGCTCTGCGGAGAGGCAGCAGGCCGGGAGCCTGTGTCAGGGCGCCACGGCTCTCTTCCTGGGGGAAAATTAAGGCCGTATGGGCCAATTTAATTTTGTAATTTTTTTCACTGCGCAATCATAAAGTTGTCTCTAATTAGGAATTTAATAATTTTGTTTAGCATTTGATTAGGAGATGAACACAAACAAGCAGATTTGTCCTGCGTTGTTGTTTGCAGGAGGTCGTGCCTTTGAGCTGCTAAGCATGGTATGTGTTACTGGTGCAGAGGGGCTCTGGTCCTGGCTGCTAGGGACCCTGAACAACTTGGCTGACTAAAAGGTGACATTCTGCGAGAGAGCAGGTTTTCARGGCAGGGTGAGGCACCGATTTGAAACTCACTTTATGCCACATGGCTTGGAAGAAAAATAAAAGCAAGTTTCAAGCATTCATATATGGACTTTCAGAGTTAAATATTCCCCCTGAAACATTTCTGACGCCAGGTGAGACCTGGCATCTTGTTAGGTGCCTTAGTCCCATGGGGAGTTCCACTGGCAGAAAAATCTGCTTTTCCCTTGGTCCGAGGTTCCATGGGGACCCGGCGGRTGCGGGGCCGGCCAGGAGGAGCCCGAGTTCTGCAGCCTCTGCTGGGCTCTGGGGCGGCCCGAGCGCCTGCGACGCGCCTCCGCGGGGCTTCCGCGTGGCCGGAGCTCGCTGCACGCTGCCCCTTCACAATTTCCACGTTTCAGGCACCATCTCTTTAGCAGAGAATCTGGAAATCTTGATAAGCTGGGCTTGGCCTCATTTCTTTCTTTTTTTTTTTTTTTTTTTTTTTTGACTTTCTGCAGTGAAGCCATGAACTTAGACACAAACTAAATTAGACATAGATTTGATATTGTCCTACTGACTGCCTGTGAAGGGAGCTGAGTGATGAGCTTCGGTGTCTCAGTGCTGTAGATGTTGAGAGTGAAATGGGAGATCCTGTTTCCGATGAGATATCAACCAAAGGCCATAGGCTTGGATGGGATCCTAAATTCCTTGGGATAGTTCATTCCTCAGGTTGGCTTTGTTGATGCTAAAGATCTCCAGACCCCAAAATCTATTTATGAGGAGTAACTTTAAATCTAACATTGAAAGTAACATCCAAGTCCCACATCTTCCATTCACTTCAGGCCTTACCCTGTTGTCAGGAAGTTGTTYGGCAGTTGCCCTGCCAAGACGTAGMTCTCTCCTCCTGGAGTGGTTCTTGGTACTTCTGTAATTGGCTCTTTTTTTATGAGTGAGTGTCARTATAGATTGTGACAGTGAGATAGGAGTGAGAGGGACAGGTTTCCATGTGAGATTTGCCTTGTTCCTCCCTTTCTCTAGTTTGATGTTGGCACCCGTAAGACCCCGGCACACGTGCTGCCGTTTCAGTTCTTTGTGACTGCCCCCTGAGAKGTGTTTCTCCCTTTCTTAGCATTTCTTGCCTCCCTTTTCCTGCCTTTGCTTTCCAAAATTGTCACTGAAAGCCTCTTTGCCACTCCCTGCTATTGATGAGTGTCCTGTTCATTCTTCTGATGTTTTGCCTGTTGTTTTTACTGTTTTGGAGAGGGCCTGGAGGATGCTGCTCTTGCCTCTCACTGAAACCTTAGATGAGGCATGAATGGGAACTTGGGCTCGAGAGCCTCCTGGGGCCAGCTGCTGCCYGGCGGGATGAGCCGAGCTGGATCAGCTGGCTCTGGGCAGCGGTAGCTGCTCAGGGCAGGTCTCCCTTTGGCTCTCTAGGATATCAGCAGCCTTTTTTTCATATATAATGGTGCTGTTCRGAGAAGATTGGGGGTTTTGATGTGGAGCTTTGCCCACCTGTGCTKTCATTAATGCCTCTTCTCCCTTGATATGTGCGTTTTGCCTTGTCATTCTGGTTGTCTCTGAATTCACTGGCATCTCCCTTCCTCTTCAGGTGGAGTCAGGTGTGCTGCCTTTGGGACCTACTTGTGAGGAACATGAAAATTTCCCTCCGAAAAATGCAGTAACGGGACAAGAGAGTAGCCGACAGATAGAGCATCTGGTGAGTTGTGGCTCCTGTCTGTGGGTTCAAGAGGGCACTGGATAAATAGGCCTTTTCCTTCCGGAATGAAGCCAGTCTGTTTTCAGGTGAGGGAGTGCAGTACTTCTCCTTGGGGTTTTAATTGTGCAAACCAAACAGAGCCTTTGGGGACAGAAGTATTTGTGGGTGCAAGTGTTCGGTGAAATTGGGAAAGCCGAGCTAGGCACAACCGGGAAAACCAGCAGGCAGAGCACAGGCCTGGAGGATGTTGCTGTGCCAGGGATTTTGCAGAGCCTTGCAYGTGCTCACAGTGGAATATTTCAGGAGAAAATGAGAGGGGAAACACAGCAGCAGTGTCTGTTCTGTGTTGGATTTAGCCTTAGATGAACGTGGTGTGGCTAACGTGGGCCAGATRTTGTGGGAGGAATCCATCCCTTGTGAATTATTCCAGTAAACAAGGACTATTCACCCTGAGGTTCAGCAGCTCGTATCTGGGGGACCAAGAATGGTAGCAAGTAAATAGAAATAAAGGGACATCCCCAGAGGACATCTGCTCTCTGTTAGATGCCATTTGAATTAGAATAAGAGTTTATATAGCACAGCTAGTGTCTCAGGCTGGGTGTTTTGCTTAGCTCTCTCTTCTTTCTCTCTCAGAARACTATGCCCAAACATTGAAAGGGTCAGAGGAGAGAAGAAAGGGCCATAAGAAGAGCTGTTTGACTTGAAAAGTTTTAGGGTTTATTGCCTTTTTAAAACTTTCCCTGGATTTAAAAAAACTCCTTGTGTTTTTCCATTTTCTAAAGAAAACGGCAAAAACTTGTGTGGCATTGGGTCAGAGCAGCTACACTTGAATTTCTTGTACATTGTATGAGCATGGGGTTGCTGAYCTGCGTGTGCTTCTTTGCTGCAGGAATTTGAACTCAAAAAAAAGCGCAAAAAATGTGAAAACCTTGAACATGAAGTGAGGAAAAAGCATAAAAGATGCAAAGAACTAGTAAGTATTCTTGGTCCTTTCTGTTGCAAACATAATAGTAAAAWAGTTATTTGTAGCATTCTTTTCTTGGATATTCTTCTGCTTATCTCAGTAAGGGGTCACTAGCTTTTCTCCTGGTTTTAGCAGTGTTGCAAATGTGGGGCTTCAGTCCTTGAAGCTGCGTTTATTTAATCTTTCAGCTGGCGTGGGTTTCACTGCTGGATGAAACTCCKTGACTCTTACTAGTTTGGAGTGATTTTTACCATTTTCACAAGCACTCCAGAGAAGTATTATGAGGTTTCTACCWCTTGAGATGATAATTACAGATACTCATGGTCATTTCCTTGTGCTTCTCATTTGCTGGATGAGAAGCTGCCTCTGCAGGTCCTATCACAAGATCTGGATTTTTCCCTTGCATTTGATCTTTCCCAAGCATATTATCCACACGTGGTATTGTAACTGTCACAATGTTTAGTTTCACCCAAGGGTGTTGACTCTCAGTAGATGTTTTACATCTTGCTCAAAGCTCAGTTCAGGTCAGGCCTAAATAGCTGTCAGGCACAGCTCAGTCTCTTGCTCCCAACTTCTTGTTCATCTTACCTGCCTCTTTTAATTCCTATATTTTCACAAATGCTATTTTATTCTTTGATATGTGGTGATTCTTTATGTACTTTGGGTACAGTGCTGCCTTTCATATGGTATTATGTGTTAGAGCTTAAATTAAGGAGTATTGTTTGTTTGTTTGTTTTTTCTTTTCTGTTTTTCCTGCTGTCTGSAACTGCCTGCAAATGAGTGTAGCCTGAGGTGGAGATGGGCAGACCGATCAGAGTCAAGCAGTCTGTCTTTATCCACTAGTTACCTTACCCCTATTCCCTGTAGATCTGGCGTTGGACAAGGTGAAACACAACCTAATTGTTTATTCTTGGGCATTTGTGTCTCCACTTGCTTCCTGGTGTCTCCCTACAGTGTCGGCTGCAATTCTCAGCGTTTGCCACTGTTTCAAGATGCCAGAGCAGTGTCCTTGCTTTGCCTTCGGGAGCTGTCCAAAGCTATTTAYATATCTGGCCCTCTGGCTAGTTCCTTTGCTATTGAAAATTCAGGCAGAGACTTATGTGCATCTGTRTACAGTGAGCTAGGTCAGAGTATGGCTCCTCAAAAAAAGAAAAAAAAAGGTAAGATATACCTATATTAGGATATAAGAGATGCCAAGAGAAGGGACGTGCAGTCTGGCTGTCAGATCTAGTGGGGCTTTTCTCCAGTATGACTTGTTCAATTTGTTGTTGGCTTTTTTTTGCCATGCGTTACACACATTTGTTACTACCGAGTCGAAGCTGTGAGGAGCAGTCTTTCCTTCTGTGATCGCTACCTTGGCTAGATGCTTGGTTGCTGCAGCACCTTGGAGTGAGGCGTCTTGCTGCTGGCAGTGTTCATGGGCCGGGTTTCAGTCCAGGGGCATCTTTGGTAGCATTTGATCTGGTCCACTCAGAATCTGTTGTCTCTGTTGCTATTTAGATTATCTTAGTACATGGAAGAGGTCTGCTACCAGAAAAAGACATCACTTTTTTGTTTATCCTCTCGGAAAAGTCTTTCGGAGAAGTTATTCTATTAATTTTCCTAATTCTCTTAGTGCAGAGGGAAGATGTGTGCTGCYCTGTGCGAGCAGCCCCCCGCAAAGCTTGGTTGTGCCTTTATGGTGTGCACGAAGCACAGTCCCCCCTTCTCCTCTGSRTGCCTTAAGCACACGGCAGTAGAGYTGGCTGCTCRCCTCCTGCTCACAGGGAAGGGAATGCCCGGGTTAAGCATCCGGGTGGGAATGGTCTTCATCCCTCATGGTGCTCAGCCAGGCCTAGAAGTCATCAAGAGGGAAGCTGAAGTGCTCTGTGTTTGCTGCCCACATCCCCAGTGAAATGTGTTGTAGGAGTAGGAAGAGAAGTATCCTGTTAGGAACGTGGGGTATGAGACCTCCTCTTTGTTGAGTGTGCACGGAATAATATCTTCATTACAAGCTGACACACGTGGGTAAGGCCAAATCTGAGTGTGCTTCCTTATTGTAACATAAAATTTCTTGGAACTTGAGCTTCTTTGGGATTTCCCAGGAGCAGCAAGTCCATGAGCTGCAGTACTCTGTGCTGGAGAAGTGTCATTGCCTGCTTGCTTTGCTCGCTCAGTGCTGTTGGCCACTGTCGGGAGGAGGATTCCGGGCTAGAGGCCCCTTTACCTGTTTTATTTTCATGTCCTTAAGGGCTAAATAAGTCATKGGATGAGATGTTTTTGGATGGAAGTTTTTCTAGATCAGGAACAGACCAACTCTTCTTAAACTGCTGGGCCTGACACTCTGACAGTGTAGGGATAACCAGGAAATATTTGTATACAGTTTTGGCATGGGGGAGAGTTGGTATGTCTCGGTGGAGTTGTCGGTGTTGTGTTTCTGCAGTGATCTACAAGGCAGGCTGTGCAGAGCCTTGCAGATGGACTAGACCCAGCCAAGTCCCTCCGTGGTTCCATATCTCCTGCTTCCTGAATCCAGGAGATTCATGTCTCCTGCTTGCTCAGAGACACTGTTATCTACCATAGAGTGAGAGCTGACTCTCATTGCCTTCTTSAGTCCAGACTGAATCCTGATTTTTTTGAATTAGCTGTAGCTGTTTTGAACTTAAAAAAAAAAAAAAAAAAGRATTTGTAGTCTGTAACTCCTTTTTAGCCTTATTCCCAATAATATTCCCTCCTAAACTGAAATTTCTCAAGAAGACTTTTGTCTTGAACCAACAGTGAAACTTGCCAAAATGTAGTTGGAGATGGGGAATAGTTCCATATAGCAGCAGTTGCATGAGGTGGCACTGGAGCTGTGAACTAGGCAAGGGAATATCTTTTTCATTCTGTGCTTTGGGGCTACAGAAATAGAAAAAGAAACTTAAGAGAATACCTGATAAAGGATTGGTGCCTGTTTGAGCAGTGCCCAAAAAGGCTGCTATCTTGCAGCCTTCGAACAACATCACACCAGCATCCTGCAGCATCATTCAGCAGGAGCGGTGGAGCTACGTGTTTGACACTCAATAGGAGGTGCCAGGGGGTGAATGAGGCTCTTGCTGGACTAACACSTGCTGTATCTGGACAGGAGATCCAGCTGCAGGAGATACAGACTGAAAATGCACGACTGGCTGAAGAGAACTCGCAGCTAAGCCAGAGGGCTGGATGGGCAGGACAGGTAAAAAGCGGTATTTTTGTCTGTCAGATGGAGCATCAGCTCTGTAAGACTTTGAGAAGAACTTCCTAGAGTAGTAGGGTTTTAGGTTGCCAGCTTAGTAACTGTTGGGTGCCTGCCAGGGTGCCTGCAAGCACAGCAGTTTTACTGTAGAGTTTATTGTAGAATTCCTGTACGTAAGTGAGAGGCCCCTTGAGTTCATGTTTGGTTTGCCTGCCAAAATGACTTGTTAATGTATGGATAAGTGTACATCATATTGAGGACAAATACAAATGCATGAACACTTGATATTGATGAAAACCAGCGGTAGAGGGGATTGGTGTTTTTGATATCACAGCTAGGAGTCAGATCAGTAAAACAGTCTATTGGGATTTGAAAATAAATGGTCCTGTATTATTTATGTATTGACCATGGCTACTTGTGCTAATTGGCAAGCCTTTCTTTCCAGGTTGAATCTGAGAATGCTGACCTGAAGCTGCAGGTTGTTTTGGTTACTAAGGAACGAGATTCAGTGATTCAGACGAATCAAGGACTCCAAATCAAGCTGGAGAATCTAGAGCAGGTGCTGAAGGTCAGTACRACCCATATGGCTGGAAGAAGTGTTTTGAAACCCGGTGCTGTTTTGGGTGGCACAGGTGGTCTCGATGCTCTTTTTGTCCAGTTTTTGCATCTGTGCTTCTCTTGGGGAATCTTCTGTGCTGGCACCCTGGAGTGTGACTTTTCAAGGTGGGCAGAGGAGCTGGAGAAAGGCTGCCCCAGAGGTCTGGGTGGGAGGAGAGAGATGGTGGCCACCACCAAATGAAGCCATCTCTTTGGCTGTGCTGCTCTGCTTTATGGGAGGAATTTCTTTTTGCTCTGTTTAATGATGATGTGAAATACCGACGATATTTTGGTTCTGTGGCCTGTGAGAGGACATGGGACGATGCTTCAGYAGTGTTGTCCTTGAACTCTCTGTGACTTGTTCTGCAGCATATGAGAGATGTGGCTGAGCGAAGGCAGCAGCTGGAAGTTGAGCACAAGGAAGCGCTGCTGGTGCTGAAGGAGAAACAAGAGGAGGTCAGACGGCTGCAGCAGGTAGGCAGCGCACGAGGAAATGGACATTTTGCTCTCTGAATCTCTGGAGAGAGATGGGGCTTCCACACCACGTCTGCTTTGAGGGGCGGTGTAGGGAAGACATATGTATGCRTTTACCAGATAAAGTAACACAAGGAAGCATGTCTTTGGCTGTGGGAACTCTGTTATTTGGGATTTTCTCATGAATCCCAATTCTGATCTCTCAGTGCTGTTTGTCCATAGATCAGAGATGCCTTCAGCCAGCATTTTAAATCTGTTATGGGGTCTGCCAAGGTTATGGTAGTATTAGTAGGAGTGAACTTAGATAGGCTGCTTTTTTATTTACTCTTTCTTATTTCTTTGAAGGCCCAGGCAGAGGCAAAAAGAGAACATGAAGGAGCAGTACAGCTTCTAGAGGTAAGACAAAAGAAAACAAGACAGCTAAGGGGCTGCAGATTTGGTATCCTCTGTTTGTAATACAGTGTTGTTGATGCCCTGGATTTTATTGATTCTTGTGTGGAATGCTGTAGAGGGTGGGTCTGGCATGAGATAGTGCTGCTGTGCTAAGGTTCGGTTGTGGTGGCAGAGTCGTCGCTGGGTTTACAGTTTTGAGGGGTTCAACTGCAGCCTCTTGGGTCCTTGAATTAGGGTACTTCATTCGGACTGTGCCCAATACCTCTTTGAAGGCTGCATATAAGAACTAACCTCTGATTTGCCTACTGCCTTTTTCAGGATCTTCTGCAGGAAGAAAGAATACTTGTGTCCATATTACTTGATTGTGTGTGTGTGTGTGTGTGTGTATGCTATTTGTTAATGAAGAAAGGAGAAATGTGATCTTTACCTTAGTATAATATGCCATGAGGTGAGAGGCAGTTCTTTCATGCCACTTGCTAGTCTGGGACCACGAGTTCTTTGTGAAGAAGGGGCTTTGCCCTGGTGGCAGGTAACAATGATTCAGACTGGGGTTTTCGGAGAGCAGAAACACCTTAGGCTAAGTAGGGTGCCTCATTGTACATTTGGATAATAATGAGGCCTCAKGCTAATGAGGGCAAGAGCCTGACTGCAGCAGTGACGTACAGTCACAGTGAATCGTCTCTGTCCAGCACTGCTCAAGAGCTCTGTGGATGTTAGGAGCCCAGGAGGCCCTGCAGCATGGATAGAGCAGGATGGTAAGTGTCCCTGATAGAGGAGATGGCTTCGTGGCTGCAAACGGCATCTGTTTTGAGTGGCACTGATCAGGGTGTGCACTGTGAGATCCCCAATGTGCCAAGCTCCTACGGAAATTTCAGGTGGACTGAAATTGGGAAAATGTCATGGACAAGTGCTGTTATTTCCAGTATTGCCTGTTCCTTGGCTCGTCCCTGGGCTGCTGCTTTTGGCTGCAAAGATAAGAGCTGGGCTGATACAACCGCTTTTCCTGTCTCTGTTGACATTTAACTGGTTTCTTAGTAACATTTTAAGGGAAGAGAGATTTAATACACAACAGATGTCTTCTGAATTCATTGCAGGGTTGAAGCGGCCTCTCTGGTTTCAACTAGACAGCTACCTGTGTGGAGGAGGAAGGGGACAGTTATTTAAGACCTGAGAGGCTGGTTGTGCTCTTCCATGAGGGCCTCATCAGTTAAATACTCTTGTTTCCATGTTGCTGATACAGGGATGCTTTATGAGTCAGTAATACCAGGACGGCAGAAAGAAGAGAAGTCATTAAAAACTAGTGTAATCTCCATTCACAGAATCCCAGAGTGGTTAAGGTTGGAAGGGACCTCTAGAGATCATCTAGTCCAGCCCCCTGCTCCAGCAGGGACACCCAGAGCACGGGGCACCCAGTCGCATCCAGACGGATTTGGAAGACCTCCAGAGAAGGAGACTCCACCTYCTCTCTAGGCAGCYTGTGCGAGGGCTCGGGCACCCTCACAGGGAAGAAGTTCTTCCTCACATGGAGATGGAACTGCCTGGGTTTCAACTTACACCCATTGCCCCTCGTCCTGTCACGGGCCACCACTGTGAAGAGCTTGGCCCCCTCTTCCCTCYATTCTCCCTTCATGAACTTATGCATATTGGTCAGATCCCCTCTCAGCCAGAGAGAACAGGCCCAACTCRCTCAGTCTCTCCTTGTATGAGAGATGCTCCAGTCCCTTAATGCATTCCTGGGAGGTGTTTRAAGCCTGACTGGGCAAGGCTCAGAGCAAGCCTGCTCAGCCGACCCCGCTTTGAGTGGAGGGGTTTGGGCTTGTCGGCCTCCAGAGATGCCGTCTGCTGTTCTGCGATCCCCTGGTAAGGATGCCAGAGGGTGAGTGAAGGCGTGGGCTGGTTTCTCTGTGAATGGATGCTGTATGGAGACTGGAGCAGCTTGGACAGGAGACCTTAAGAGTTTACGGATATTGAGATGAAAGACCTAGAAGTGATTCTGAAGTAAATGAGGGCACAAGAGTCTCAATTGCCTTTTATGCTTCATAGCTGGAAAAAGTTGAGCCTAGTTTCACAGATCCAGTTTAGACTTTTGTTGGGGAATATGGTGATTAGCGCTTAGCTTAGCTTTGCTTGTCTCTCCTGACCTGGGAGTGGGATGAATGGCTGATCAGGCTACTGGCTACTTGAAATCTCGTCAAAGCTGTGTTCGAGCTGTGTCCTGCTTCCCAGAGCAATTTGGTCTCAGACCTGGGTAAAAGTCTGGCCAGAATGAGTCAGTTCTTTGCTGTTGAAAAGTGGTTGCAATACACTGGGAAAAGAAGGCTTGAAATTCAGCACTTGTTGCTGAAAGCTTTCCAAAATTTGAAGGTCCTCAAAAGATCCGTGCTTGTACATGAAACTTTTTTTTTTTGCGTTTGGATTTAGTTTAGCAAGTGTACGCTTGACTTGGGGTGATAATGCCAGTGTGAAACAGGGCAGATTTTGCACTGCTGTCATTGCTGATGTGATTTTATATCTCTTTTTGCTCTTTTCCTTGCTGACAGAGTACTTTGGATTGCATGCAGGTACTGATATAATCCTATTAAGTAGGATGTGTTTCTCCTCTGCCCTAACTTTGATAGTGGCTTGATGTGTCTACTTTAACTGTGTAAAAGATCGTGAGAATGTCCAAAAAAAAAAGTATTGAAAGGAGCTATCACTGCAAGTACCTACAAGTAGCACCACAAGCTGCTTTTCTGCTTAAAAGCTTTGCTTCCTCAATCAATTAGAATTTGGACCTTTTAGCAAACTTTGGAGCTAGCCATCCTCTGAACAGAAGATGGGACTCYAGAGTCTCCTCTTCTAAATTAAATATTTCTATGATTCTCAGAKCTCAAAAACCAGAAGATACAGAAAAAGGTAACAAGGGAGATTAGGATGGGCAACATCTTCCACCGTATTATAGCCAAGAAAGGTGTCTGGGAGGACAAGAAGTTGCTGGTGGGGATGGGTCTGGCTTGGTGGGAAAATAAGTTGCTGAATTGCTGGTTACGCTCACACCACCCCGCTGTGCTCCCTGCTCTTGCAGCCTGTGCCAGGAGTCATGCTGCTCASTTGCAGGTGCTCTGTGGCTCCTTCTTCTTCCCCTTTTGGGCTGAGCATAGACACGAAAGTCATCCTGCTCTCCCGTGTCTGCAGTTGGGCTCCTGCTGGTTCCCTGAGGTTCCGGACCATCTCCTCAGATTCCCTTGTCCACCTGCTTTGCAGCACTGTCCTGGGAACTCGCTGCCTGCCTCCTTGTGTGTGAATGCCAGAGCAGTCTGCTGGACTAGGCATTGTTTGCAATGGGACAGAAATAATTGGGGATGCTTGTGCATTGTTTTGAATAACACAAGATGTAAAAGACACCTGACCAGTTAATTAGGTATCTCAGAATTAAACTCAGGATTATCCAGGATATTGGCTTGGCCACCACTATAAATGGATTTAAACGGTGATTAACAAACTTACAGGATGGAGGTTTATGATGCTATTAGACACAACATCCAGATGCATCCACTGCCTCAGGTCTCCAGATCCCAAGGTGAAGAACCCTCTGTGGTCCCTCAGTCATTTTGTATTTGCTCCTTTTTGAAGACTCTGTCCCAAGGTGGGATCAGGGACAAGGTGCAGGTCCAGAGGAAGCCCTAGTTTGATGCAGTACAGTTGTCCTTATAGTCTGTATTTTTTTTCATTAGAACACAATGCTTAGAGAGGAGTGTTTATGTTATAAATCTTAACTGAGATAAATATAAGCCCTCATGAGTTCAGAGAAATCCTAGGTAATACAGCTTCAGTGATTAGGAAGGCCTAAAAAAAAMCCAAAACCAGAAGGTAAGCAAAAGAATGTCAGCTGTTACCATTGCTTACAGAAAAGCCTCATAAGTTAAAAACAAGYCTCATGGTTTCTTTGAACCCTTGGACAGATAGTAGTGTCAGAGCACAGAGCTTAGTGCTGTGTGTTTTTATATCTCTTAAATTACAGTACTGAAGCGGTAGTTGTGGATATCTGGAGGGTAAGGGAAGGGCTGTGGTTTTTGTTTGTATTTCTGGTGTGATGTGGCAGAAGGAAAGAGAAGTGGAGAATGCACAGATACTTCTGGAAGCGGTTCATGAAATCCAGTAACACCTTTCGTTATAGAGACGGCTTCGCTTGCCAGCCTCTGCAGTGAATTTCTGTTGAGGCATTTCCTGAACAGTAGTTTTGTCTTAAAGACAGAAAGCTCCTAGCCAGTTAGTAGGAAACAAGAGATTGGCACGTGGATGTGCAGAACGTGGTAGGGAGTGAGCTGGAAGGGTTTTGCAGTCCTCTGAGACAAGAGAGACAGCATCCTCCAGGCCAGATGTGTTTTAGAGCTGCTTAACAAGCAGCTTTTCTGTCTCACCAGACATTTCAAGGCTCGATTCAGTTTTTGAAGTAGAAGGAGGAGGAGGCATTTCAAAAAAATTTGTAGAGCAGAAAATTTGGAAGAGCACGTTCAGTGTGTTCTATTTTGATGCGTCTTACCTATGCAGAGAATTAGATGAGTGACTAGGAAGCCTGATGTGATCTCAGCCTGGAGAGGAAGAACGGGAATAGGAAGCACTCAGATGTCACCTCCTGCAAGGCAGAGCTGCACCTCAGCCAGATGCACTAACATCCAACTAAATAAGTTAGGTTTCCTGCATGAACTCTGTTGAAGAACTACTGATTAGATGACCAAATGCTGTCCAGCATCAGTGGCTCTTGTTCAGGCGTTACCTGAATTGCATCAGCGGGGGCTACAGTGAAGTGGTCTTTGAACGTGGAGTGAGCTGTCGTGTGGTGGCAGGAGTGCTAAGTTGGGGTCTCCTGGGAATGCAGCTGCGACAGCTGGGGAGTGTGCAGGGGGAGGGTAGGGACAACTGAAAGGGTGGCCAGGACTTGACAGCATTTTGGGTGGGGAAGAGGCAGAGATGGTAGAAAAAGAAGAATACTAAGAAATGGAAACATTTTTCCCTTCTCCAAGTAGGAACGAGTATTCTCAATCTTTCTGTTTTCAGGGCTTGTTTTTGGCACATCTCACCTTTTCTTGTGTAAACCTTGGACAGGAGATTTATGCTAAACCCCAGCATTTTGGGAATATTCCCGATTCAGGAATTCTGAATTGGATCCTGAATTGAATCCTAATTGAATCCAGTTTCTGAATTGAATTTGTAGTTGGCTTCCTAAGAGGTGATGCGTCTGGAGTTCTCAAAGAACAGACATGGAGCTGCCAACTCCTATTGAGCATTCCGGGACTGGGGACCCTTTTAGGTCCTTAGATGTTGAGTATTACTTATTTTCTAAAAAGATGCTGCAAAGAGAAATGCTGTCTGGAGGCCTCTTGGTGGTTTCCATATGTCCTTACATCTCACCTTGTGCCTCTCTCTTCAGGCTCGGGTGAAGGATCTGGAAGAGCAGTGCCGCAGTCAAACGGAGCAGTTCAGCCTCCTGTCTGAGGAGCTCAAGCAGTTCCGGCTTCAAACGGGAAAAATTGACCTTCTCACCTCCACGCTGGTCACTTCGGAGCCTCCTCTCGCTCTGTGCAGCTCCACCCCGCAGCCCCCCTCGGAGAAGGGTAATTGCTGGGTTGGCAAGCAGGTCTTTGGAGAAGTCTGTTGTCATTGGTGCAAGTGCAAAGGTGTAAAGAAACTGCTCAGCTTTTCACATCTCTCTGGTTTACTCTGTCTCTCATAAATACCTTTGTTTTGGAGTCATGAAGGAAAACCCAGCCCTTCTCTGACCAAAGGGAGCCCTGGTTATCTAGTCCGTTGCACTGTTAAATAAATCCCTTTTTTAGAGACATGAGCTGCTTCAAAGGCACACTGGTATTCACTGCTGATCTTGTGTTCTCCGTATGCCTAAAAGCAACAAACAGATTATTTTATTGCAGATTCAACTATTGTTCCTGCACTGCTGACTCACCAGGATACAAAGAAGATTCACAATGAAGAGGTTCAGTTGGAAACCTTACAGCGGATGCCAGATGCCACTGTGGGCTCTCCAGTTGTTGCTACCAGCTCTCACAAACAAGCCAAGAAGGTGGAATCCCAGTCAAGCTCTTCAAAATCTGAATCCATGCACAACAGTCCCAAATCCTGCCCGACTCCAGAGGTCAGTATGGGAGACCCATCAGGGCTCTCTCCTTTTTAAGTCRAGAGAGAATAAACGCACTGCCGAATTTCCTCGGTCTTGCATTCCTTCCCTCCTGACTGCCTGAAATAAATGGTTGTGAAACATTAAAAAATTGAAAATCTATAAAGGCTTTGGATGTTCCTTATCTTTAATTCTAATYTGTACAAGTTGTACTGCTCCAAGAAGAAAGCAGTTAACGTGCTATGGTGACCTCAGATCACTAGATCAGGGTGGCCTTGACTTTGTCTGGCTGAGGCTTGAAGCCTTTCAAGGGTGGAGATCCAGTGTCTGTGTGGGAACTATCCCAAGGCTTCATTCCTCTCCCGGGAAAGAAATTTTCCTAATATCCCACACGAACCYTTGCCTGTTACTACTCGTACCACACCTCATCAGGCAGTCTTAGGTAGTCCCAGTGGGCAACGAGCATCACACACCAGCTCAGAGGACTGGTTCACTGCTCTGGAGGTCCTATGAGTGTTCTCTTTTCTGGTTTGTGCCGTATCTTATCTTCCATCTTCAGTGGTTTTTCTTTGTTTGTTGGTGGTTTGTTTCAAGGTGGACACTGCAAGTGAAATGGAGGAGCTGGATGTTGACAGCATCTCTCTAATTCCCGAGTCAGGCGGCCACGGCCCTGCAAAACTGCAAGTCTTCTTAGCTCGATACAGGTACCGTGTCATCTCTTGTGGTCTTCGGAGGTTAGACAGGTTATCTCACAGTTGGCTTCAACCTGGTCTCCAGCATAAGCCACTGCTAAGGATGGGTATTAGTGTGTTTGTGCACCTGTGTATTCATTCATAGGAATTTTGGGGTGCTGTATTACTGGCATAAGCAAATTCACTGCACTTAGTGTAATGAAAACCTARCAGACTCATGAGTTGGTCAGTGAGCAGCACCGCTTGAAACTTTACTTTTGAGAAAGGTTTTGGGTGGAAGGTTGAATTTTCAATTGACACATTTCATGAAATATGTGATTTCCACAGAAGAGTCTAGTTTTCTCCAAGAAAATCTCATATGTAAGCTCAATTTATATATTAAAATTTTGGCTCAAGTCTTTATGGTTGAAATAAAATAAATAAAAAGGATGAGGCAAGAAAATCTACATTGAATGAAGCCATTGTTTTCTGATAAGTTCCTATCCACTGAGCTGTTATGGTTAATGCAAATCCATATTCACAATGAAAAGAATTTTGACATATCCTTCACCTCTTAGGCTATGGAGAAGGAAGAAGAAAATTGTAGTGATTCTGTGCTTGAAAGGGGCAGGTTAAACATGATCTGTGTGCTCAGTTTGAAGTTTTGGGCTTACAAGATCTCAGCAAGCTCRTAGAGAGGATGACCTTGCTTTGGCAAGCTGGAATCCCTCTTAAAGACCAAAGAGCAGCAATTAGCAGTAGGTGATTGTGAAGGCAAGACATCTCTTGAGGCCTTTTTAAGTTGTAAGTCGTCCAATTAGCTCCATCTGTGGTAGATTCTCAGCGGATCCTACCTCCAGGTAGGTTAGAACTACCTGGAGCACAAATCCAATTACCAATTTATTTAAAATGTGGAGTTATAAAAGCTCCACTAGCATGAAAACGTTAAGCTGCAGTCCAGCAAAGGGAGAGGTATAGCTTGGATCCTGAGGACTGGATGGTTGTGATGGAAAATGCGAGCTGCAAGCATTTTCTTCATTCTTATGTAACATTCTTTTTGCCCAAATCAGGTCATTCAGGTTTTGCACATAAGAAGTTTGAGATTCAGTGTTGTGCTTGTCCCTGACAGCTTTTTATCTGGCTAAGYGTATCTTAAATGCTTTGGGCATTTTCAGTGTTTTTTCAAAACTATTATGTGCATGAAATGTAGAAAGTTATTTACAAAATATGGTTGCTAATGCAGGTGGTTTTAAAAATGTCAATTTTAGAAATGCTGAATCATGTAACTTGTTTATTTAGTATCTTAACATGCAGAAAAAAAMCAGTAGTCACACAGATAATTCAAATAAGCACTTTTTAAAAACACGTTTTCTTGCATTACGCTGATCTGATTCCTTCAGACTTCACAAGACATCTGTTGTACTACTCAGAAAAGTTGTTCTAGATGCTGCTTGAATATGGAGCAAGATGTTACTAGCTATATATAGACCCCAGAAACTAGGGTCTTGACCCTTCTCTGTGGAATTAGCTGCTTGCAAAAAGTAGATGCTGTTCCAGTGGGTTTAAGCTTCTCTAACATCACAGCTTGCAAGTGTTGTTACAAGTTACCGTACAAAGTAAGTTTTCTTCCTGTAACTATTTCAGCTACAATCCTTTTGATGGACCTAATGAAAACCCCGAGGCTGAGCTTCCSCTCATTGCTGGAGAGTACATTTACATCTATGGAGACATGGATGAGGATGGCTTCTTCGAAGGTGCGCTTGAGTGGAATGGCGTGTGACTCAGCTGCTGTGGAGATCTGATCTCCTTGAAAAATCAGAGAGAAATTTCGTTTAGCTTAAAATTACTMGATAAAGCTTTTGTATCCAAGGATATTTTGTTGGAAGAGAGAGCAGATTATGTTGGAAAAGGGTTYGTTTATGTAATGATTAGTTAAATCTAAGAAATGACATCCTGGCCTGGTGAATTSAGTTCACTTTCGGTTGAACTCCAGGTTCCATGCACATGTCCCTCCCTAGCCGTGGAGAGAAGCAATGTTCAGTCCATAGGCCCCTTCTGCATTCCCKCTTTCCATAGGCTGCGTCGTGAGCCATAGCCTGAAGACACGTGATGGTCTCAAATGCCTCCTGCTCTTTGAGGCAGAGCAGGGCTTGAGCTAAACAGCCAAAAAAGCCTTTGTCCTGTTTGGTGTCCTGCAGTGCATGTCTCTTGACACCTTTGAAAACTTGGTCCTGCTTGATTAATAGGCAGCTGTAATTGAAACTGTGAATTGTGGCCTGCAAATTTGTAATAAAACTTCCTTGTGGAGCTGCCGTGCTAAATTTTTATGGGCTAAGCTCATAGCTTACTTGGGTGCTTTGCACGAGCTGAGTCAAATGCATGGCATGTTACTTTGCTTGTTCTCTCACTGCTCTGGCTTGCTCCTTGTATTTCGAAGCTTCTTGGTTATTTCTTTGTTACTTGAAGAATGAAAAAGGTTATTCTTTATTAACATTTCTTGCTATCCTTGCTCTCAGTTGATTTGATGTAGGTGGAGTTTGAAAGGGGAGAGTATGTGCAGTGCTTAAGCACTGCACGTTTAATGCTGATCTGATGGATCTTGCACATACCACGAGTTCTGTGGTATCTGTCATCTTCATGGTTTCTTTCTAGACACCTTTATTCCAGCAGCTACATCACAATGGAGGGAGCTAAAAAGAAGGCCAAAGATGAATACAGAGCTGGAAAGATGGAATTTCTTGAGTACTACAAAAGCAAAAAAATCTGTGTGGCTGGGAGAAGAGACATGCTGAAAGTCTGCATAGTTCGGGAAGGTTAGAATAAAAGACATTTAAATTAGTAAAAGACCTAGGATCAGGAACAATGGGATAATGAAGAAGGAAACAACCTTAATCTGATTACTCAAAACACTGTCCGGTTAGTTGCCTCTGCAAATGTGTGGAGAAGTGAGTTTTCTCCCTGTGGCCGTTGGGATGTAGCTAGGATCGTTGGAAATGGAGCAGCCTTGTCCAGGGATAGCCTCCCAGAGGCACTTTGATTCATGACTCCACTGCAGTCGTGACCTGGCATAGATGATGCCACCTYATCTTGATAGATGGTGCGGAGGCTGAAAGGCAGTTTCAGCGGTAACAGGTTTCCTGTTTTCTGTTTAGGGGAGCTGATGGACGGCCGGCGAGGGCTGGTCCCCTCCAATTTTGTTGAGCGAGTTTCAGATGATGACCTCATGACATTTCTGCCTTCGGAGCTGAACGATCTCACCCAAAGTTCGTACCAGGAGAAAAGTTTTGTCAGTGCAAGTACCAGCAGTGGAGATAAGAGTGATTACTCCATTGAAGAGAGTAGCATCAGCCCACTGACCAGTAGAGCAGAAGGAGACCAGGAGGAGCCTGTTAGTCACACAGCAGTGCCTTATCCAAGAAAATTGACTTTGATCAAGCAGCTTGCCAGAAGCATAGTGGTAGGCTGGGAGCCACCGCTGTTACCAGCTGGCTGCCCAGACATACAGAGCTACAACATCTATGTGGATGAAGAGCTACGTCAAAACGTGAAGAGTGGCTTTCAGACCAAAGCAGTGATTGAAAAGCTGGATTTAAAGACCAAGTCTTACCGTGTGTCTGTGCAGAGCGTGACAGAGCAAGGCCATTCTGACAGACTGCGGTGCACTTTCTTTGTGGGGCAACATCTCTGTGTGGCACCAACTATGCTGAAAGTGAGAAGYGTCACGGCCACCTCTGCAGAGCTCATGTGGCTTCCGTGCAACAGCAATTACAACCACGCCGTGTATCTCAATGGGGAGGAATGCGACGTAACCAAACCCGGGGTGTACTGGTACACCTTCCGCAACYTGCAGCCCAGCACCCAGTACGTTGCCAAGCTGGAGGCCCGGCCCATGAAAACGCCCTGGGAGGAGCTGCCGGAGGGGCAGGAGCAGAACTCGGCTGTGATCCACTTCAGCACCCCGCGAGCAGGTATCGGAGCGCTCGTGCCTGCCGCYGCTCTGCGCGAGCGCTGGGGGCACTGAGCTCTGCCCTTATTTTGCTCTGAGGCCGTGGAGCAAAGGGAAGCGAGGTTTGTTAGGTCCAAAGAGGGAGATGTTGCACTGTTTAGTCTTGGTTTTTTTTTTTTTCTTATTTCAAAAAATTATTATCTTTATTTTCATTTGCTCTGGGAGAACATCCCCTGTGCTGATATGAGCAGCATGCCTCTCAGGCAGTGGAGTATATAGTTTGCCATGACCTTCCCTCACCCTGCTTTAAGGGTTGCTGCATCTTGGCTTCAGCTCCTTTTGCAAAGTTGTCTTTTCTGTGCATTAAAACGTTCACAGAACAAGACCACCTTGCTTGCTCTGGTTTTATCTGCCATTTTCCAAGACTATCCTAACTTTTCCAGTGCAGTCCTGCAGTGGCAAATGTGGTGTAAGAGTTTGCTGTTTGCTACCAGCTAAGCTTTGGTTTGGCATCATGCAGCAGTGAGGCAAAAAGAATGAAACYCCCATCTGTTGCAGGTACTCCTGATGCTCCTCTGGATGTCCAAGTGGAACCTGGTCCTTCCCCTGGTATCCTGGTTATCAGCTGGTTGCCTGTCACTATTGACGCAGAGGGATCCTCAAACGGAGTGCGGGTGACGGGCTACGCCGTGTACGCGGACGGGCAGAAGGTACCGCGCCGAGCGAGCCCGTGCGTGCGGGGCTCGAGGCCAGTGCTGGGCACGGCGCGCGGGCAGAGAGAGCCGGTGTCCGTGTGCGGCAGCCAAGGCATGTGCTGATGTGGGGGTGCTCATTGGGGTGCTCCTGGGGCCTAGCTGAGGGACCCTGGCTTTCTGCCTTTGTAAGGTAGAAAGGAAGACAAAATCACGCTCTAAAAAGCAATTGGCTTTTTCCCGCGAGAGGACGTTTTGAATAAACGTGTCGTTGCGTGCGGGATGGAGGCTGGGACTGCAGGTCGACAGTGTAGGGCTGATCCGAACTGGAGAATACGGATGTTATGCCAGAGCTGGTTCATGCTGGTGTCCATAGGGGAGATAAACRAACTACCATATGGAATGTGGAACCTTCTCCCCATAGAAGTGATCCTCCAGGCTATGTATGTACCAGAAAGACTATATGCCTTGATAATTATTTAGTCTAAATTCACTGATGATAGAAGAGCCAAAACCACAGAATTGCTACCGAGAGCTAAAGCAATTTTACAATATCCTATTAGTAACCCCATGTTTTACTACTCATTTGTTATTTCTTTTTGTAGAATTTCTGTAGGATTTTGAACTGGATCCTGTAGCAAGGCAAATTCCGTATCTTCTTGAGGACTCCCAACCTATTTACTCAATGAACTGCTTGCTCATTGATAGTGTCTTAAGAATTTGGTCTCTGCTTTCCATGCCAGTGTGACATTTGACGCTGTGTTCATAGGGATCCCATTAGTGTTGTATTTCCTGCCCTGGCTGCTTCCGTGCTCTCCCTCAGCACGCTGGAGTCAGTGTCTCCATCCAGCCCAAACATAGTCCTTGGGTCCGTGGGTAACACAGTCCTAGTTTAGTCTGTACAAATTCCCTCTTCCTCATTGAGCATGCTAATTGATTTTGAGTTCTTTGGCACCTAGTAGTGTCTCACTACTGTTGACTAAACAGTTTCACTGAGCATGAACATACACATTTAAACATGAGTCCTTCCTCCTTCGCAGCTGATAATCCAAAGAAAAAGGGATCTTGAGGGATCAACTGGTTGGCCAGGAGCTCAATATTTCTGTTAGAGAATGAGGCATGGAGGTTGCTGAGCAGTGCACCGAGCTTTGCTCTCCACAAGGGAAAGGATAGTGTCAGAAGAGACTCCATAAAGTTTCAGGATTGATCTGTGATCCAGTAAGTGTGCCGGGAGGAGGCAGTACCAGTACTTTCCCTGGAAAGCAGTGATCCCATTACACAGCCTTGCCCCSTCCTGGGGACTGGCCCTGGGCTGACGAGTGAGGTGCAGTTCTCCAGCCCATTCCTAAATCCAGAGCAGGTAAAGGGGAGTGTGTGTGGACAACCCAATGTCCAATACTAGTAGCTTCAAGGATGTTTTATATGGAAATTGGCCTGCAGGCCAATGTGACATTGTGCCCTCGCCCRTGAGAGAGGCAAGCCACAGCCGTGTAAGGGAGTACCGGGCAGAAGAGTGATGCTCTGCTGGGTGTTTTCCTGCTTATCAGGGAAATACCTTTCCTCTATGCAGTACAAAAGGAAGGGATCTACCAAGTTTTGCCATGACAAAAGAGATGGGATGGCCTTTTAAGTGTAGGGAACAAGAATAGAAACTGGAGTAAACYGGAATATAGTCTTACAGAATATCCATGTTTCTCAAGTGATTATGTTAACAAGTTCTCTTCACTTCTTTTTGCTTCCCCAATATTGTCTAGAAGGGTTGGAATCCTGCATTGCTTTTGTGAAGAGCTTTGGGGACACTTGTAAACCTTGAATTTGGGAATTGGTGCYGTTTCCAGAAGGCATGAGCTGTGCATGATACAGAAGTGCTTCTTGGTTCTTTGCAGGCAATAGAAGTTACGTCTCCAACAGCCGGGAGCATCCTGGTGGACCTGTCCCAGCTGCAGATGTTCCAGGTGTGCCGGGAGGTTTCTGTGAGAACAATGTCTCTGTATGGGGAGTCAGTGGATTCAGTTCCAGCTCAGATCTCCTCAGTCTTGCTGAGAGCCTCTCGTCATTCTTCACCTTCAGATTCTGCTGTTTCTACCAGTTTTACCTCTAGGCTGTCCTTTGGAGAATCCAGGGGTTCTCTGCCTGCGCGCAAACCACCCACACACCAGAGAGCTCCGCTCCTCCTGCGACAGAAAATTCCCCCTGATGGTTCAGATGCCAAATTGACTGATCTTGCCTCAAGCTGTGATGACTCAGCACAATCTCTGCTAGAGAAAGGCTCTTCACAGCAAAACCCCTCCTCTCCCAGTGGTTCCTTGGTGCAGGTTTCAGGCACTTCCTCAAAGGGTTCAGACACGGCACCAGACAAACTGTCTGTCCTTCCTCAGCAAGCTGGCAGCACAGGGCTCCCAAGCGAGGACACAGAGCCTCTATATCCAGGGGAAGCAGAATTGAAAGGCCCAGGTGAAGGAATGGAAGCACAGGTAAGTTCTTGCATTGTTCACCCCGAACCATGTGTGCTGGGAAGAAGAATTAGATCATCTGGGGAAATGGAGTGAAAACCYGTTGGCTGCCTCTCTCCAGTTGTGTTATTTCGTCCCCTTAGGGCTGTCTTCAGCAGCTGACAAACCCGACAGGGAGCATTGACTGCTCTTGTGTAGCTAGAGCAAGGTGAARCAGATGAACCTTGCTGCTTAGTCGCATGTGTGCAAGCAGAGCAAAAATAGGATCAAAAAAGCAAGAATTCAGCAGAGCTAGAAGATGAAAAGGATGTTTCTCCTGATGATGATGTCAATCTTAGTCCAGCATTGCCCAGTACTCTGGAGGAATCACTCCTCTGTTGACATGGCAGTGACAGGGAACTCRGAGGAGTACTTCAGTCCATTAAATCTGGTGCGACTTTGTTAGTGATGGCATTGTGAGTTTGCAAAGATGTGGATTTGGAGAAAAGGACAGGGTGACTTCTGGTAATTAAYGGAGCCTCTCTCGCTCATTTGCTGTCCATGGCACCTCAGTTGTGATTCATTTGCTTGGCATTTAGATGTCTAGGGTAAACGGCTGCATACGGGCAGGTCCTTCTGCCTCCTTTGTAGTYAGTGGAGAAAAATGGGAGCTTCTGGGAGACAAATTACCTTCTTTCTTGACATGTCTCTCTTCATTCTACGTCAAGAAAGRGAAATGGTGGAAAGAGTCTAATGGTCAGATTATGCATCTAGACCTAAACCTAGATCTAGATTGCCTGCCTTTAACCTAAGGTCATGAGGAATTTAGACTGCGCTGTCTAAATCTCCAGAGGCTCCATCCTGTAAATATTTTGAGTGTCTGGTAAGTAGAGGTCATGCTGCAGTGCAAAATGCAGTAGAGGTGACCACCTTTTTAAAGAAAGAGATGGTTGATAAAGAACCACCTGCCTTTCCTTCTTCACACCTTGGGATTCCATTCTTCCATCTCCCACAGGTTTCCCTAAACACCAGACTGAGTTGAATSATCGTCAAAGACAAACACTTCTAGGAAGGAGATCACAATTTGAAATTTCTTTGGTCCTACTACATAACCAAACCACCGATCTGTGTAGTTGTATGTAAATTCTCCATTAATAAATTCTCATTTTCTTCACCAGCTTCAATGAGTGCTGGGGTTGTGTCCTCACCTCCAGCTCAAGCTGAAAGCTGGTACTTAGGACATTCTTTTGGGATTCCTGAGGCGGGAACTGGCCTAATTACACATGTTGGGCTCATCTTGTCCTTGTTGCTTTAAAACTAGTTATTGCCGATATGCTTCTGTGGCTTCTGTGAGCCCCATATGGCAACGTGACCCACAATGTGGTGCACACCGTGATGCTGCTGTGGAAAGGCTGTGTGTCCCCTCGCAGCTACTGGCAGGGAGGAATTCATTCCRTAAGTGACCAGCCTTCCTGGCTACAAATTGAATGCAGAAGTCTTCATATGCCAAGAGGCCCAAGGTACATGGTGTTCCTATCAGAAAGTGGGGTGTGAAGAGGAGTGAAGGACCTTTCCATTCGGCGTCTTCCCCAAGTCTCATTGTCCCATGTCAAGAAGGGGCTAGATGGGGGACGAAGCAAAGTCCCAGGGCAGACTGGCATAATTGGCCTAAGAGATGATTGCAAGGAGACAGTGCTTGAACTTCTCATGTTGTCATTCATAGATCCTTCAGAGAGGAGCAGAAGTAGAGCACGCAGGAGAGGGCAGAGGAAAGGCTCTGTAGCAAATACCTTTTTTTTCCTGCTAATGAACATTTTTGGTTTCTTTTGCAGACGGAGCTCTCTGTGACCAGAGCACCAGAGCTGGAAAGTCAGTCCAACAGCAGTCGAAAGATACGTATGGAGACCTGCCATGCGTGCTCTGTGGAGGAGTCACCGAAAGGACCCAGTCCTGAAACAGAAGCGAGGGAGAAGCACTTGAGTCCGGAGCCTCTGCCCTCCTCCAGCCAGGCTGAAGGAGCAGAGAGCACTTCCCAAGACCCAAGCACAAGCGAGAGCGTCTGCCAGGAATTCCCAAGAGTGTCTCCTGTCAAGGAGGTGATGAAAGAAATCTCCAGAGGAGACTCTGGAATAGTGTCTAGAGTGAAGAGAGAGGTTTGTTTTACCCTTGAATTGCTGTCCAGGGAGGGATGTGAATTGGATCTGACAACACTGAGCTGCAGATAGGTTTCACGATCTTGGGCACACTGTTCTTCTCCTGCAGGCTATAAAGTCAGCCTGACAGGTAGAGGGGTGTGTGTGTGTGCATCACAGGCCTGTGAGACCCTGCACTGAGTGTTTTTCTCTATCTCACACACTTCAGCTGTGTGTATACTAGAGAGAGAAGGTGGAATGGCTGCTCTTCTGTTGCTGAAACAGAGAGAGCCTAGAGGTCTGAGTTTGCATTGCTGAAAATCTGTTCTGCTTTTCAATAGCAAGAAGAGAAAATGTCTGAAATGGGAAGGCGTCAGCTGGCCCTTTTTGCTGAGCACAACCGCAGTTCTGATCTCTCAGATATTTTGGAAGAGGAGGAAGAAGAGGAGCTGTCTTCAGAAGCGCTGGAAGAGAAGAAATGGAATGCCAGAGAGTCCTGTTACCAGGAAAATGGGGAAAAGGTAATTGCTGGCAGAGCAGTGCTTGTGGGGAGCGCCAGTGCAACCATTCCATGTCATCAGCTTGCAGGAGAAGGTGCCTGTGTGAGCCCAGCACTCTCAGCGAGGGGCCTGCCTGCCTCCTGCCCGCTCTGCTTTACCTCCCGGTGTTGTCTTAAGCCAGTAAAAACGCAAGTTCCTTGTGCGAGGGGAAGGTATTTAGATGTAATAAGTGTGTCGAGGGCTTAATTATCTGGAAAAACACAGAATGTAATGTGAACTTAAGTTCACATTACAGAACCCAGACTGAGAAATCAATGCCATTGATCTAATTCTTAATATAGATACAAACAGTGATCATATCTGTGAAGTTCAGCCATCTGTACGAGCCTCTGTCAACCCACCCTCCCTTCCAGTGTAAAACTAACATGTAATAGTCCTGCTGAATACACATAGCAGGGTAAACTATTCTGTTTACACCTTGGTGCTCAATTGTACAGAAGTGGTGTAGTGAGGAAGTGCTGATTAAGTTGAAATGTGAGTGAACATGGTCATTTGTGCTACAAGTTCAGACAGTTAAAGCTAGTGTATTATAACGCAGCTGCAACAGGAAGTTTGCTTAAAACTGCACGCCTGGAAAGTGGTACGTGACCATGTAAATTATAGCACTTGTGTGTGTAGGAGGAAGTATAACAGTTGAATAAGAATTTGGAAAGATGTGTAGGAAATACGACCTGGTTGCATCGCACAAGATTGTGCCAGCTCCTTCTGTGTGCTCCAAGAGCAGCTGTAATTCCCTGGTGCTGCTGTGTGTGGCTGCTGCCCTGCAGCACAGGGAGGGTGGCCCTGTTGAGCATTAATAGATCAGCAGCAGAAGGTGAGATGAATCGGGGGTGAATTTGCTGCCCCTTCTTTTCCCTTTGTGAAATGGATTTTTGCTGCCCTGGTGGAGAGGTTGGATTTGCAGTACAGTGTGTTGGGAGCCCAAGGAGAGGCCTCCTTCTCCAGCTGGAGCTGCTGAATCTGCCCAGGAAGGATGTACCAGAAAGGAGGTGTGGTTGTTGGGATTGTGCTGGAAAAATATAGGAAAGAAGCTCAGTTTCCCTGGGAGAAAAAACTAAAATAAGATGATGAGAACGGTCATTTTTCCACAGATATCTTATTGTCTTGGCCATTTTTTTTTTTCCTAGGGGGAAAAAATTACGTGTACCCTGGTGACTTGAGCAAAGTCTTTTTTCTTTATGTGCCAGAGTCTTGCTTTGTGCCCTGGCCCTGAACGCTTGAGGGAGCGAGGAGCCCGGTGTGACAGCAGGTGCTGCCTGGGGTGAAGGGCACCCGAGGGCAGGAGCCTCCCTGGTYCCGAGTTCCCTGTTCTGCTTTTGTGGCGAGAGGGGAGCCGCCAGCAGGAGGGGCCCGGCCTGCCTGGGCACAGCTGGGATTATGTCAAGTCTCCCCAGCTGAAGCCTTCAGGAGGTGTGGGATGAAGGGATGAAGGAGTGCTCATTGAAAACCATTCTGTGAAATATGTTGCTAGTGACTTTCTCCCTGATTATGAATGGTCGGCAGTCCCGTGTCCCCCTGACATTATAGAGGTTTACTGTCCTTCTCCCTTCCAAGCACACAGCAGTGGGTTTTTCATCACTTTACGGAATCCTTGGATCCATTTGTTTCAGTATAGAAGTCAAATTTGCCGAAATGCACTCGTAACTTGCTAGAAACCACTTATTAAATAATAAAAAAAAAATCCAGCAAAGCACACAGCTTTGTAGGTGGCTAAAATTGGTCTGACTGCATGCGTTTTGTAGTTTCATTGATAAATTCTGCATATGACTGTCTGGAAGTGGAGGCCTAACAAGATAGCCAGGGCGCAGAGGACATGTCCCGTGAATAAAGTTTGAGGAACCTGGACTTTGTTAGCCTGGAAAAACAGGAAGCTAAAGGTACAGTAGCTGCCTAAGAGTGTCTGAAGGATATATAAAGGTAAGAGAACCAAAGTCTTCCTGTAGTGGCAGCTGATGTAAAATGGGGCAGCAGCCCCAGGTTACTGCTTGGGAGGCTCATGTTGGAGGGGAGGGTGGGGTGGCCCCGAGACAGGTCTCTGGAGAGTCAGGGGACCTCCGTTCTTTGGAATTTTTTGCTGTTAATTTAGCAAGAGAAAAAACATAAGTTTTCCTGTTGGTAGAAGACAAACTTGAAAGTGGAACAGTGTTTTCTGGAAGAATTTTTTGTAGGCTCTTACCTTGTAAGTGGAATAGCTGCAAGTGGGGTACAAGTCCGTTGCAGTCCTTTGAGGTGAATGAGTTTCGTGTTTGTTCATGGCCGCTCTGTGTTCACCTGGATCTGCAAGCAGCAAGTGGGTCTTGGCAGCCCAGAAGGGACTGGGGAAGGGCCTCCCACAGCAGCAGCGTCTCCAGTGGGGGCTGCTGCCACCTCCTTCTGGTGCGGTGCAAGGACACGGAAGGATGAGGGAGGACAGTGGGGTCCTGGTGTGAGCACGAGCTGGGTGGTGTCTATACGTTGTTCCTTCTGGAGGGAGGAACMTTTAATCATCCTTAATACCCGGTGAGCAGCTGTGGAGGAACTGTGCTGGTCCTGCCCCATCATCCCGAGCCAGGATGCTGAAGCTGCGGGCAGTGCACTGGGCAGGATAAAAGGCGCTGCAGAGGTAGTGAGTGCAGAGGGAGAGGCTGGGAGAGCTGCTCCATGCATTGGTCTTTCTCGCTTTCACTGCATTGCTAGCTCATCTTGCCAGAAGAATCATTGCTGCCTTTTGCTTCCTACCCTTGCTTCTCTGCAGACCACAGTCTCCGCTCCATCCTGCTCTGCTGGGAGGGAATCGGCTGTAACGTTGTCTCTCTTTTTAATGTTTATTTCCTCTCTTTTTTCCTTTGCTTGTCCTGGCTGTGGCTTTTCTCGGGGGCTGGGTGCAGATGGATCTTTGTGATACAGACAGCGATGAGGAGATTCTGGAGAGGATAYTAGAGCTCCCGCTTCAGAAGAACCACAGCAAAAAGTTGTTTAGCATCCCAGAAGTGACTGAGGATGAGGAGGAAGATGAAGATGAGAAGTGTGTTCTGGATGAAAAGGCAGAGCCTCAGAAATCCGTGGAAAGACCTACTCGCCGTGCAGGGATGACAGAGAAGCCGGTTGGCCCCCAGGAGCCATTTCTAAAGCCAGGCGGCAGGGATGACTCCCCAGCTCTGCCCGCTCAGGCTCCGCAGGCGGAACCCGCTGTGAGGGAGAGCGGAGGGGATGCTGACCAGGAGATCCCTGCCTTTGGGCAGCTCGCCGGCAACCCCAAAAGGCCAAGCTGGACCTGGGCCTACCAGGAGAGCGATCTGAGGTCTGTGAGTGGGGCAAGTCCCTCTCGGAGCAAGAAGARGGGAAATAATCACAGAGAGAGGAGCCGGAGTCGGCCCGAGATGGGTAGGAAGAAGCAGAGCGATTTCACCGAGCACTGCAGTCGGCTGGGCAACTGCAGCCAGATGGGAAGCGGCCTGTACCGAGCTCCCAGCGTCAGGGAAGATCTGAACATTGTGAGCAGTGCTGCTGGCAAGGAGGCCTTCGATGCCTTCAGTCGCGCCAGACAGGGCGCCTCACGAAACAAACCTAGGAAGGCAGCACTTTCAGGTCTTGCAGCAGCTCCTGTGGTGGCAGCGCACTGCTCCAGCCCCAAGAGCCTGGAAATAGATATTGAATATGACTCAGAAGATGAGCAGGATTCGATCTGCGCATCGCCCCCGGAGAGCAGGCCATGGCCAGATGGCAGAGCAGAAGGATCTCCGAGCTGCCAGGGCGAGTGGAGCGATTGTTCCAGTCAGTCTGAGGTTGCCCACGTTGGGGGCAGAAGGGACCTGACCAGCCGGGAGATGGTTGAAGAACAGGGTATGGAGTGGGCTGGGTCTCCGAGCAGTCGCCTGCGATTCCTCTGCCGGGATAAGGAAGTGCTGAGGTGTGAGAGCAGCTCTGAGGAGCAGGGCTGGGAGTTGGACTGTAAGTCACCTGGCCGGAGAAGGAGGCTTGACCATCCTTGGAAGGGGATACGTAGCACCTCCTTGCACAAAAGGGTTGGGTGACTTTTCCTATTCTGGCTTTGAAGCAGCTTGTAGTGGCGTTAGCTTTCCTTCTGCTTCCCCGGCCTGCCTGTATCTTGCTTTGTTCAGTGTTGTTCAGAGAAGGGACTGTCCTCTAGGATTGTCCAGAAGAATATCTGGGAGCGTCCATAGTTCTGTGCTGCTCTGTGGCTTTTCTCGTATGAGCTGCTTCTGCTTTTCCTGCTAAAAGGCCGAGTGTCACCGATGCAGTATTCCTTTTCACACTGGGTCTTCCTCCCTATGGCAGGAGGCTGGTACCCAAATGAAAACTCCTAGTGATTTGTGAAAGCTCTGTGTGGACAATGACTGTAATGTCATTGCCTCCCCTTGAAATGCCCTTTCCTGCTTCCTCATGCTCGTCACGTGTTTCTGGCAAGGTGCCTGCTCGTATTTGTTTGGGTCTGTTTTCCGACTCCCGTGGTGTTTTCGGCTCTAGAGTGTCCCCGAAGAGGAATGTTGCATTTGGATGCGCTGCTCTTTTGTGGAGTGCCTATGGGCTGAGCGGTGTTCACCCGGGTTGGAAGGCGGAGGCTGCTACTAACTCTCTGGTCGTTCCTGTTACAGGCRTCTGGTCATAAAGAGCCTAGGGGCCAGGAGCTGCCTGGCTCAGCCGCCTGGCAGGCTCCCAGCAGAAGGAGGAGCAGGAGCGTAAGAAGAAGCCAAATGCAGAAACCTTTGCTCTCTAGTCCAGGTAAGCGGGCAAAGGGGAAAGGAGGCAGCAGGAGAAAGGGAGGCTGTTGGAAATTTCCTGGGAGAGGCTGGTMGGCAAGTCAGGGATACCCGGGAAATGGTGTTAATATTCTCTCGGGTATATCCCTGCCTACACACAGGACCTCCAAGGATCGTGGCTTCAGAAACCGCTGTTGAAGATGATGCCATTAGGATATTTGTGGCCCTCTTTGACTATGATCCTGTTTCTATGTCTCCTAATCCTGATGCGGCGGAAGAGGAACTCCCATTTAAGGAGGGTCAGATCCTCAAGGTAAGAACATACTTTGACGAACATCATCTGCGTATGGAGCCATCTCATGTTCCAGAGACAGCTGAAACTTGGATGCAGAACTCCTTTATTTGGGGAGTTTCCTTAGCTTCCTCCTTCTATTCTGTTTCTCTACATTTGGTCCGTGTAGCATAACCTGGTCTCGGGCCTTTCTTTTTCCTTGCAGGTGTGTGGAGACAAGGATGCTGATGGCTTTTACAGGGGTGAATGTGCAGGAAGGGAAGGCTACATCCCCTGCAACATGGTATCTGAAGTCCAGGTGGAGAATAACGAAGTCAAGAGGCAGCTCTTAAAGCAAGGATTCCTTGTTGCAGACACGCCGATGGAGAGTGTAGGTACTGTATCTCCTTYACATGCGTGCTGTGCTCTTGCCAGCTGTTTCTTCCCTGAAACGAGGCAAACCTCAGCAGTGCTGTCAAGTCATGTGCTTTGTGGCTATGTGATTTCTGGTAGATTCGTGTCCCTCTCCTGCGCTAATGTCCAGGAAGAAGTTTTGAACGAGGCTTTTTCCACACTTGACTCGTTTCTCCTGTGTATATCCAAGAGTCTCCACTGGTGGCTAGATGCCTGTGGTGGCCCTTGCCCTGGGGAAACATGAAAGGCCGCCTGTACTTTGCCCTGCTGCCTGCTTTCAGAAGCATAAAGGAGTTGRATAGCTCTGAGATTTTGTGAAATATAGTGGATCTGAAAATGACCAGGCGGGTTTTGAAAATTTGAAAATTTTGAAAATGATCAGGTGGGTTTTTCCTGCTGCCTGTGTAGAGCTGTATTACGGTCTCATAACCAAGGAGTGCTGTGGAGGGATTGGCCTTGAGCTGCTCTCCTCTCATTGCTCATGAACTCAGGGGCACTCTCGGGCATCTGGCTGTAGAGCTCTGCAGCGTGCACGAGCAACGAGCTTTGAGGTGGGGACAGTTTATAGTGCTTTGTAGCAGGAGGAGGAGAGAATTAAATTGAAATTCATTTATTCCTGTGTTTTATGACTAGACACAGAGGTGTTTTGACTAGAGCAGATCTCTTCCTGTGGGGATTGTTAAGTGTTGAAATAGAGACCAAAGAAGGATGAGAATTTGTGTCCATGGAGGTTTTCATGACCCAACCAGACAAACCCCTGAGCAACCTGGTCTGAAATCAATATTGGCTCTGCTCTGTGCAGAAGCTTGAATGAGAGACCGCGTTTCCCACCTGAGTGATTAGGCAGGGCGTGTTTCCTATGGCATTTTTCAGATGTTGATGGTGTAAGGTTTTCGTTTACCCTTATGCTGCTGAAAGGTAAAATGCAGGGAAGTAAAGAAATTGTCTGGTGTACGCTGTGGTATTACTGATGGGCATAAACATACTGTGGATTTATGTGTATTAGGACAGAAATGACACATGTGACATGTGGATCATGCCACATCTGAGCCCCCGTATGAGAGATGGAGATTGGGCCTTTGCCACAGCCCCTGCTTCCCAGGGGAAGCGTGTCGTGCTGCTCTGTTGCCTGTTCACTCTTCAAGAGGCTTCTCACTTTCCGTTCACTGTCTGTTTCTCTTGTCTATTTATTTGCTTTTTTTGGATTTTATTAAGGAAATGGCACATTTTCTCCACCTCCACGCCGCCAAACCGTCCCTCCTCCAAAACCCAGACGCTCCAAGAAAGGTCTGTGTCGCCCGCCGCTTCCTCTATGATTTTGGCAGTAGGATTGCAGAGTGCATTGAATTTTCCCTACTTGCTTCCCAGGCCCTCAGGTGTTTGTCCCTGCTAGGAAGTGGGAAGAGACCCCATCCTTTTTGGTCAAGCGGCCTTGCTCCATAGCACAAACCTGGCTCCACTGTTAGAAGTTTTTGAGGATAACGATGTCTTCTATAGTTTTGGAGCTTGACCTCTACTTCCTGTTAGGTCCCTAAGTCATGGTAACTGGCACAGACTTTGAGTTGCATGAATGGTTTACGTTTGTTGTTTGCTACTTTGGTCTTTGTTCTTTTTATTGTTGCTTCTGGCTTGTCTGATGCCTGCGTTGTTGAGAGATGAACTGTGTGTTCACTGACAATGTGTTTGCTTCCCCTAACAGAGCTGAATAAACAGGAGAAGTACAAATCTCATTCAGGTACGAATTGCTCCTTGCTGTTTGAGAAAGGCATGTTACATAGACGTGATCRTAAGACACACGAGTGCTTTGTGGTCCTGGCCTGAGGCTAAGGGCCAAGGCAAGACCCTGTAGTCCTCTAAAGCATTGGAAGAAATAGAGGGCTTTGGCTCATGCAGTTTAGCAGGGGGTGCGGTGGCTTTTGGCTAAACCTCTGCAGACAGAGGTTTTGCTCAGGGAGGTCTCTTGCTGATTTAATGCCACAGTCCTTGAAATCTAAGATCACTTACAGGGTGAAATGGAAGAGTTTTTTTGGTGGGTTTTTTTTTTTTTTTTTTTTTTTTTTTTTTTTTCTTTTTTTTCTGTGCTCTCTGCTTAGGTGCACAGTCATCCCTTGGGGTCAGGAAACACCAACCCCATTCCTAAGGGAAACCTTGCTTCCCCCTAAGAACCCCTTACAAACCCCTCCCCAGCCCACCCAGTTTTAGCCTGATGCAAGGATTAAATCCATAAGATGAAGGACTGGACAATTTGTACTTTCTGTAGTGCCAAACTTTTTCTTTTGTAGACTGCCTGTGGCAACAAAGCCCAGCAAGCAGGTAGTTGTGATACAAAAGAGCTTTCTGTGGTCTTCAAGGTCCTCCCTCCATCTGTCTGTCTCAGCTCAGTGCTTCTGTGGCCAGGTCGCTGGTTGGCGTGGTTTTGTGCTCTTGCTTCTCCCCTGGCACTTGGAGGATAGATTTTGTAGCTCAGTAATATAGTGGTGCCTGAAAGGACAAGAAATGTCCCTCCGAGGCCCGTCAGAGCTAAGGGTTGGCAGGAGACTGTTGCTGGGTGGGTGATTCTTCAGCACAGGCAGGACACCATGGTGCTGGAGCAGGAAGATATCCCAAGTCTGGTGCTTGTAAATCCATGCAAGAGAGCAAAAAACTGCTTTCCGGGTGTGTCTGGATGCTGGATATATCCTGTGATACAGGATAAGAACAGTGAAGGATTTGCTCTGACTCAGAATTTTCTCGCAGAATTCCCCGCTCAAGTTATTCTGTTTTATTTGTGACCTGCAGAACATAAGCGGCAGGATTTTGAAGCTGAACTGCTCCCTGCTCGCAGTATGGTGGCTGTGTTTGACTACAACCCCAAGGAGAGCTCTCCAAATGCAGATGTAGAGGTAACCACCAGCTGCTCATTCCTCTCCCAGATTTCTTTCTCTCACTCTCTTTTTTTTCCCTCTTATTTTATCCTATGACACTTAGTGCCTCGGTCATAACCTACAGAGTAAAAACTCAAAAAAACCACTGATGGAAGGAATTGGCTAAAGTTATGAAACACAGGGTTTGTTTGTATGTTCTTTCATGCATTTTCTGGTGTGTTCAGTTACCTGTGAAGAACATGAAACGTGTATATTCCTAATTATTTTCAGCRTATGTATCTCAGTTAAACCACTCGAAAAGCCAACTCGTGTTCTCCAAAGTATTTTCCTGTAGCTCTAGTAGAAGCTTAGGCTGTTTTCCAGCTTCCTTTATTCTTCAACCCATCAGAACTGGGAAGGAATCTTTTCTGTAAGGTTACCTAAATAAAAACATGCCCTGTTTTCACCTTCCCAGTGAATGGAGCTCAAATTATTGAGACAAGCCGCTGCAGTTCTGTTGCACTGCTGGAAATGCCCTCCTGCTCACACTGCCAGAAAATCTGGTCACCTTGTTTTGCTCTGCAAGCTGCAGCTGCTGTTTGCGAGCTGCCCCCAGGCAGTTCTGTGAAGGAACTTCCCTAGAAGCTTCTTTCCGCTGGAACTGAGTAATTCATGTCCGGCAGTAGGAACCTGTCACCTCGGGAGAGAAACTAATCATTAGAGACCAACTATAAGACCTGCCCAAAGATCTCTAGAGGTTTGTTCCAGCCAACACTTCTGTGATTTTGTTAAGTCCCTGTAAAGCCAGACTGGCTGAGGTGGGACTTGTCCAGTACCTCTTTGTTCTGCCTCTTTGCAAACTCACCCTTTCTRTCCTAGAAAAGCTGCCTCAGCATAACTGAGGGGTCTCATTCATTGGATGCTTTGGCCTGGATCTTATGCTCCGTGGAGTGCAGGCAGGGTTGACAGCAGGGATGGATGGATCTGTTGGGGAAGGGTTGTTTGCTTGGGCAGTAGTGTTCTTTTCTCAGGCCAAGTCTCTCTGTTTTGTGTGGGTTCCTGCTAGTCTCTGATGCCTGAGCATAGCAGGCAGAATAGTCTCGTGTGAAGGGAAGGGGATTGTGTGTGGTACTTGGAGAAACATAAGGTATTTCTGGTGCCTGATCAGGTTGTGTTCAAAACGCCTTTCCTGGACAGGTGGTAGGCATCATTTTAGTGCTTGATCTAARTTGTTTTGGGAGTGAGGCTTTGCTCTTAACTTGTGAAATGCTTTGCACTGCATTTCATAATGTCCCACTGAACATCCTATTCTGCATCCTGGGCCTGCAAATCCCAACACGGTGGCTTCTCTTGCTCACAGTGAGATCTTGCAAGCAGTCCTGGCTAAACTTGTGTTTCTGATGAGAAATTCCAGACATTGCCCCTCCTGTAATTATTCTCTTGCTTTTTTTTTTTTGTAGGCTGAACTGACTTTCAGTGCAGGGGATATCATCACGGTGTTTGGATCTATGGATGATGACGGATTCTATTACGTAAGTGCCAGTGTCAGGAAGATCCAGGTGCTGCATCTGGAGTAGTTGGAGTCCATCTASTGGCAAAAGAGCAGAAGTGAGGGGATGAATATTCTGTTTGTGGAACAAGTGAGCATATTGCCACTTACTGCAGGGCAGGTTGTTTGTTGCAGTCTCCTCTTCTAAATCCAATATTCAAACCATTCTGAGGGTTTTTGTTTGGTTGKTTTTTTCTCCTTTACATAACTTCACTGTAGGGATCCTGAACCCTCGGATGCATCTTACTGCACATGTATCAGCTGCGTCAGCAATTGCTACGAGCAGATTTGTTACCAGGGTCTCTGACACATGGGAATTATCCAGGGCAGGAGAAATGTAAGAGAAAAAAAAAAAGTGCCAACCCTTATCCCACCACATTTCAGCATGTCAACTTTTATCAGTTTAATTTCCTGTGGATACCTGGGGGCTCTGCCTGCCAGTGAGCTATGTTGTGCAGGATTCTTAGTTCTTGGATCAACCATCTTTTCCTGGAAAGAAAGCAGTTGAGTTTCACCTCCAAGTGAAGTCTGGAGGGATTATTGTGAATGTCTTGTTTGATGCAATACTGTGAAAGAAGTCAATAAAGTTGGTTTTTATCACCCAATCACTTGTGGATGGACTGGAGACAGATTTTTAAAGAGAAACTGCAAAGCTGGTTTGTATTCTCGAGATGTCAGTGTGAGTAGAGAGAATGCTACAGGACAATTGTACCAGTAATACCTCAGTCTTTAAACAAAACAGAAAAGAAAGATAGAAAAAGACAAAAGAAAGATCAAGGCAMAGCAAAGGCCCTTAGTCAGTCTGTGCCACAATCTAGTTCTAGTTGCTTCCAGCTTATCAGTGATTTTTTTTTTTGAATTTGTAGAGTGTGAATAGAGTTAGTAATTTAGAACTAAGAAGTTTCTGAAGCACCAAAAGTTCCACAGGAACTTTTAAGGAGAAAGTTCTTAACAGTGAGGGTGACAGAGCCCTGGAACAGGCTGCCCAGAGAGGTTGGGGAGTCTCCTCTGGAGATCTTCAAAACCTGCTTGGACGCAGCCTGTGCTACCTGCTCTAGGTGACCCTGCGTGTGCAGGTGGTTGGTGTAGATGACCTCTGGAGGTCCCTTCCAACCTTAAGGATTCTGTGATTCTGTGAACTAAGTGGTCTGCATTTTGCAATACATTTATCATTGCCTGTTGTCATCTTCTGCTGCTGTACTCTGCTTCTGATTGCTTTTTGTGTTCTAAATTGTTCCACAACTAAGCAAGGATGCAGGTGAAATTTGCTGAAGATCCTTCCACCATGAATGTGTGCTTGGGCCCTAGATTCTCTCAGGCTTTAGCCCTCTCTGTGGGGCTGCACCTTTATCTGTCTTGGTGAGCCAGAAAACCTGATGTGGGAATTGATTGTTGATCCTGCAGGGAGAATTGAACCAACAGAGAGGGCTCGTCCCGTCCAACTTCTTGGAAGCCGTAACTTTGGAAGAAGGCACAACCGAGGAACTTCATTCAAAAGAGAAGGAGACTCTTCCACATAGTGCTGAGAGCCAGGTGAGTTGGCGTGACCCTGTGCAGTACAGACAGCTAAGCTGTGACGTGGCTGGGGCCTGCAGAGCAGGGGGCCATGCAGCATGCTGCATCTGCCAGAACCGTTTCAAATACTGCATGCAGCTGGGTGAAAGCTCACAGGTTTAGATAGGAGAGCGAGGAGCTCTTGTTAAGGACTTACCTATAATGCAAGAAAAAACGTGAAGCAACAATTTGCTGGGGCCTCAAGCCTCCTTGTGGTGAGGTGATCAAAAAGTTTCTGAGGTCCCACCAGCAAATTCTTTACATACAAGCCRACATCACTGATCACTGCTGGACCTCCATGCTATGTTGTTGCGGAGAGTGGGATGCAGGGAGGTCCCAGCTTGATCGTGGCTCATAAGTACTCATCTTTCAACCGTCAGGTTTTCTTGCAAAGTTATTGACACAGTCAAATGATGCCAGATCCAAAGAAATGTCGAACAGCAGGTCCAGCTTGGCTCCAAGCTGGTCTTTAAGCGAATATGTGGCCCTGAATCCTCCAYTGCAGAGCTTCCTGCTGCTGTCACCCTCGCTTTTCTGCTGTCTGCACCTTTTCTCTTGCTTTTCATGCTCAGCCTCTGCTTTTCTCTGTACTTGCCTCCCATCTTTCTGTATTTAAGTGCTTCCTGACCTCCTTCAGATACCTCCTTCAGGCAGCCTTGTCTCTTCCAGGTATTTTGAGCTTTGTGGGTGCAGCCTCTGTGCCTTCCTATGGAAAGAACATGACAGGCCTGAATTGGACAGAAAATTCACAGATAGTTTTGTGGATCCTCTTCCAAACCTGGCAGTGCCTTGTGCTTWCCTGTCTAGGACCTTTGCTAGCGGTCCCTTTGCTCTTAGCTTGTAAGGGATGGTCCACGCTGGGGCACCCCAGGTCCATGCTATGGCACCACAGAGTTTAACTAAGGCCCTGAGGTTTCGCAAGTCTAACTTCTTGATAGAAACAGGTTTTCAGAGTGGAACTCCTCCTCCAGTTTCCTTCTCAACATGATTTACTCTTCTCAAATTGCACATTTATCAGAGCAGAGGGTGCCCAAGGAGACCTGTAGTGGTACAATTATAACTGTTAGAATTCAACTTATTAAAGATCTAGCCCTTTTCTCCAGGACTGACTGGCAACAAAATGACCCATTTCGCATGTCAGGAGTCACTCTTCCATGGCAAGCCTGCATTCTCCTGGAAAATCTTGGGAAATTGAGCCAAGCTCTAGGGCAACAAGTTGGTCCTGCCACTTGCAAATGTGAAGCATGTGGTTTAGTAAATGGTATTCAATGAAATGAGGAAAAGGGAAACCCAGAAGAGTTTTTAACAGGATCACATGCACTGCAAATCTACCCCTACTTGAATTATACATCTTTGCATTCCTCTCTGCYGGTTCCTTGGTAAAGAAACTGTGGTGCCAGTTTGGCCGTGTCCCGCAGCAGTGTCCCRGGCCCTCCTGGTTAAGAAGACCCTGTCTCACCTGCTTCTGCATGGGGAGCAYGAGCTGCTCCTGCTCCCTACTCCACAGGTTACTGCAGCTCCCCTTGCCTCTGCCCTCTCCACTGCTCCGGCATTCAGGAAAAGGGGGACCGTTCCCCCGAGATGCATCCGTTTGGCCTGGATATCCCTTGTTCCAAGCTTGCCTGTCCTTCAGTTCTTTCCATTTGTCTCCCCCTGCCTCTGCCAGAGGTCCACAGAGCCCCCACTCACCTTGGCTCTTGGAACCTGCAGAGCAGGAAGCTCTCTCTTAGGTCAGGATCAATTTGGTGGTTCTCGTCTTGACTGATCCGTGAGCTTCTTTGTAGTCTGTGAAGTCTGAAGACTTGGAGAATTTGGTTGTTGATCATTAAGCCCATTTTATTTCAGTGGGAATCCATGTCCACTCTCTAGGCCTGACTTCTCTTTCCCCACCCCGTCTTGGTGCCCAGTTGTGTGTAATGCCAGGCTCCCACGCTCAGCCCCTCTTGCTGCTGCTTTACTGCACCTGGATGTTTCCCCTGAGTGATTCTAACTTAGCAATGTGTAGTCCTGCCTCCTTGTGCTTTGCAATCCAAGTCTGTCTAAACAGCCTCCACATGAGAAGGGTATCATTGCCCCCTTTTAACCAAGCCTGTGTTAGTTAACTAGATTTAACTATGTTTAGTGAATGCCAAAGGGAAGCAGAACCTGATCCCCCTTTATCTGGGGCTCTGTTACAGCTTCCTGAGCCCTAAGGAGAACATCTGATGGGTAAAGCAGGAGGAATATGTCCTTCTGTTTAAAAACAAAAAACAAAAACAAAACAATTTTAAGAGCCAGCCCTGACACTCTACTGACAGCAGTACAGCTATGTCTGGAATTTTCCAGACTCCAGGGACCATACCCACTTGTGTAGAGTTTAGGAGCTTGCTAGGTAGAGTGTGCTGCTGGCATATCTAGGCACGACACGGGGGTGAATGGCTTGCTGGAGAGGGATGAGTTCTCACCTTTGCTGCTGCTGTTTTCTAAGGGGAGGGGGGCATTTGTCAGCAGTTGGGGTGTGCAGAACATCAGCAAAAGCAAAAATGCATGGCAGCCTGCGGAGAAGTGCTGCTGGGATCTTCTGAAAGACAGCATGAGAAGTGCTCTTCCATCAAAGTTACTAACCCCAGCCTGAGACCTAACCAGTCAAGGAGCATGTGTGTGCACCATGATGTCATGGCAGAGCTTTGGGCTGTACCAAGGTTAGCTCTAATCTTAAGCTTCTCCAGCATGATCATGAGTGATTTTCAAATCGCTTGTAACTTCTTGGATTTAAAATTTCAACCCAATTTGTTTTCTTCCCACTCCCTTCCCCCTGCTGTTTTGTCAAAGACCTATGAAAGGGGCAGCTCACTTTCCAAATTGACCTGGGAAAGRGTGGTGGGTCAGAATGATTTGTATGTCTTAAAATGCTGGAAACCGGAAACGAAGAAGAGATTTAAATTTCAAAGTAGCAGCACTTGGGGATTAAGCTGAACGATGAAAGATGCAGCCCAAAGAGGACTATCCAAGAAGTTATGATCGCAAGCGAGGGCACCGAAACACTCATGTTCACTAACACAAAGCAGTCGTTTTAAAGCTGTGACTTTGGAATGAATATTTTTGCATCAGTAATATGCAGTTTATCTCAAAGACTGATTGTAAAGCACCTTTAGAAAGTATTCAATTCTAATTGATTTCATGTATTTATTTCTGCCTATATTATGCACCCCTGGCGGTTATTTTCTTCAGAGAATGAGGAAGAGAAGAGTCCAGTGATAGATATGAATGATACATAGAGAGAGAGAGCAACCATGTAAGTTCGTGTGAGAAGACCTCTTCATCTCCCACCTAGCCTAGCACGTTGAAGGCTCCTGCTCCTGCAGTTCACTCCTCTTCTTGCCTCTAGTTTGACTGTCTGGCTTGGGGCTCCGCTAGCAAGTCCAGCCGCAGGTCACCTCAAGGCAGATCTTTGCCTGCCAAACTGGGTCTCCGTTACAGAGAAACCACAGTCTGTTCAGCACATGAAGTGCAACTGTTTGGAACAATCATCTGGCGGTTTTGGGGACTGTGAATGGGGTGCAGGTGTTCTGGGTGTTTAGGTTTAGTCCCTAAAACTGACCCTGTGTGGATAATTGTTCTGTCTGACAGCACTTAACAGCTTCAGGGGTGGGGGGTGAGACCCCTGCTTTTGGGGAAAGGGGTGGGAGACGTGTGTTTTTCTTACCTTCAAGCACTCTGTTATTCTTAAACTTTGCAAATAATAATAATAATACCTGAGGAAGCACTGAAACCCCCTCCCAAAACATGATCTTCTGTTTGTAAACCATAAGAGCTGTTATCAGGATCTTGCCAGAGCATTATTTTTTTTCGCTAGGGAAGAAACCCTAATTTTAATATCATTTGTCTCTTACCAGATGAATCTGTGACCTGGTTCTGTTGCTTTTCTGCTGTCGTACAGCAACCTCTGAGAATATCTGTACAAGTTTATGTGTGAGGGTGCCTGCGCGTGTGGAAATCTGCTGGGCATCATGTACTACAGCTTGGAATCAGAGGGGCTTGCAACCACAGAGATAGAAAACTACTGGTTATTTACTTTTGGCTGCTTGGTAGCAATGTTAATACTGTGGTATCCCTATCACGGTAAATAATTGCAACCTTTGTGATTTGGTCTCGTTTTCCTGCATCTCGTTTTCCATGCAGTTTTCATGCCTCTCTAAAGGAGGAATTGTAGCAGTTCTGCTGGGCCGCTTCAGATTTGCCCTCAGGCTTCCCCCCTTTGCCAGAGGGTTGGTTTGCAGCAGTGTGTGGACGCAGGGCCTCGGCCACGCTGCCCGTGCGGGACCCTTCGCACCCCTCCCGCGTCCTGCGGGGCTGCTGAGCCAGGGGCCCGGGGCCCAACGTTGCTGCAGGGAGAGTTCCCTGGGGAGATCCCTCACTGCACGCTGGCGAGAGCCCTTCTGATGTTAACTTGGTGCTTCCGTGCATTTTATCCAAGGATGTTGCATAATGCATGAATAGCACCTGGACCCATGCCCAGGGTTTCTTATCTTTTGCAAAATACCTAACCCAAATTAGCCCGTATCTGACTTTTTCTTTCTACCTCCATAAATCTTCCATTGCTGACTGAAAATGGCTCATTACCGGCTTTATTTCCAGAATTCCCAGACTTGTCTAGTACCTGTGCCACCAGCSCCAATGTTGTGCCGAGCAGAAGTGGCAGTTGTGGTGTGGCAGTGCTGCAGGGAGCTGCGGGCATTGCTGCAGGTAACGCAGCTCTGCTGGAGGACTGCAGCGTGCATGCAGAGCGTGCACCCGCCAGGGCCAGGCTGCACGGCCAGCCTGTCCCTAGCAGGCAGGGCAGACACAGGAGCACTGCACACCTGGAGAAACATACAAGTCTTCTGAAAGAGTGAGGACAAGACTGCCAGGTGGAAATAGAGGACAGGATTAGGAAAAATCAGCCACCATCCTGGTCGCTGTGAAGAGGAGAGATGTCTGAGTAGTCCAAAGCCTTAGGCAAGAAGCAGTCTGGTGACACTGCTGCTTGGGTAATTTTAAAGTAATTTGTTGACCCTCAGCTGTCTGGAATTGGGAGGAGAGAGGTTCCACACAAAACCAGAGTATTTTCTAAGTGCTTTATTCTGAGCTGCTCAAGATTGATTTTAATTTCATACATATTGCACCAACTGTGGCTTTGAGCTGTCTTTCTAGAGGTTCCTGCTTATCTTGTATTAACTACTTTTAATTAGAAAATTACTTTTTTCCCCCTATAAAACCAGAATTACTTTTTTTTTTTTTCCTAAAAAGAATGAAATGACTGCCTCTGAAGTAGACCTAAGTGGCCTTTGAGGTGAAGAGAGATCATAGCTACTTTTTGCGCCCTTCTCCACATAGGGGATAGGGTGCTGAACGCGCAGTGGGTAGTAASGCAGTGCTGCACTTTGCTTTCAACCCCAGGAAGATTCAAAGAAATGACCGCAGTGAGGATAAAGCTAGGCTCTGTCACAGCAACGTGACCTCTCTGCAGCTGCTTGATTGTGAGGAGCAGCACGCGGCCCCGACCGGAGCGTGTCCCTCCGTGCCAGGGAAGCGCACGTGGCTGCTGCTGTGCGTCTGGGCGCAGCTCGTGTGCAGGGCTGCAGGTGAAGAGCTGTGGGCACCAGGCACTTGCCTCTCCCTGCCCTGGTGGCCCCCAGGCACAGAGCCAGGGAGGGCCGTGATGTTTCTGCCAAGGCAGAACCCTCGGCACAGCGGCAGCCCCTGCCACGGTGTGGTCTGGACAGTAACAAGACAGCATATACAGCAGGAAGCTGAGAAGGCCGTTTATTCTGGTGGCACACTGAGGCTGTTTGGGAAAAGCTGTGTGGAAGAGAACACAGTGGGACAAGGGTTCTTTGACACCCCACAACCCAGGACATCTTCCCTGGCAAGCCRTGCAGCTTCCTGGGAAGGCGCACGTGTTCAGACCGCTGTCCCTGTGGCTAAAGCCAGTGAGAGCAGCTCTCAGGGAGAAGGCTGCTGCTGGGGCTGCCCTGTCTCTAACWTGCTGTGAAGGAGGAGCTGAGGTGAGGGCCATGTTCCAACTTCAGAAGGCTCTTCCAAAAGGAATGGGGTACAGTGGCTCATTTGAACTGTGGATCCCAGGTGATATTCTAGACCATTTGGATAACTTAGGCTTATAAGTAAGCTTCCCTCCTTGAACATATGAAGGTGTTGCCTAGCCCTGCTCTTTATTTCCTCCTAAAGGCTGGTTTTCCGTCTTACTACATACTGGGAACACACGGGTTTCTCCCTGGCTTCTGGCAGCCAGCAGGACTGCTTGGATATTTCCAGAGTAGTCTGCTGGATCCATGTGACAAAGCTGCTGGTGTCTTTCTCTCCTGCCTCTTAGGAGGTGATCAAGCTATCACTTCYTCAGCTGTGAAGCCATGGCTTTTAATAAGTCCTGGCTGGGCACTTTCCTGCTATACTGTTCTGAGTCCAAAGTGTGGAAGAAAATTGGGAATGTCTGAGCTCAGGCAGGGTCTGGATGGGGGATAAATCCTTTGCAAGCTTCCTAACCGAATCGGCAGTTGCACACAGACTGACAGGGAGAAGGCGGGATTCTCTTGTTGAGGTTTATGTTGACATAACATCCTTATTTGTCTCTAAACTATATTTCTGTTTTTCTTTTGTTGTCTCTTTTCTTACTTAGTTCAATCCAGATGGGTCTATTGACCAGAGAGACTTCTCGCCAACTCCTCCTGCTGTACCACCCTCCTGCCTTCTCATGGACGAGCAGCGTCCAGAGCAGGCACCACTGGCACTTCTCAAATGCACTGATTTACCTGGTCAGAGTAAAAGGAAGAGARGCTTCTTCTTCAAAGGAAAAAAGCTCTTCAAAAAACTCGGGTCCAGTAAGAAGAATTAACATGGGATTTGATGCTTTCTGTAAGTTGTCTGTGCAACCCACACAGGCACTGGAAATTCAGGAGAAGCCCTCTGCAATAAGCTTATTARAGTATTTTCATAGGGAAAGAGTATATGTTGAATAGAGAAAACGCCTGGGTGGGCCTGCAAGCCGTGGTCTCTGCTGAAAGCCCACCCAGCACAGGCAGTGTCTGTGGACACAGTTTCATGGCACTGGGGGGTGTGAGGCCTCAGCTCTAGGATACAGCTACCTCCACAGTAGTGTGTCCTGCTCCATGCAGCCCTCAATGCACCCCTTCCCTGTAAATATTTTAATTTAAAAAATGGTATCCTGGCTGTAACTTTAGCTAAATGGCTTTTCCCAGCAAAACCCAAGCCCCTTAGGAAAAGCCCCCCTTGTGCTACTCACCCGGTATCACTGGTCCAAAGGAGATTGTCTTGACTCCACTTCCCTCAGAGAACATTTGCACTCTTCTGTTCCCATGAACCCCCTTTGCTGTCTCTGGGCTGACGAGTGAGTTCTTTGTACTGTAACCCTGTAAATACGCAGCTGTGCCTAGGAGCATCCCACACTGCCTGAGCCGCGCTCAGCGCCGGGGGCCTCGTGGAGGAAGGAGCGATGCCCTCGATGGGGCCGATACTTCTACGTGAAGCGTGGGCTGTTGCAAGCTGCTGTTGGCTGGTTCACCTTGACCACATGCTGGCTGGGGACTCCGCCTTATTTATTTATTTATTTATCTATCTATCTATTAATTTCAATTTATTTATTTATTTGGTTTGGTCCGCCTCTTTCATGGTTTTATTTGGCTGTTTTAATGGGCTGCTCCTGAGTTGGAGCATTTGGAGAGTAGAGCTGGGGATGGAGAGTTTGCAGCTATTTTCATATGATATGATGTGTTTCTTGAGTTAAGACACATCCCTTTATAAGCCACGGAGAGTTTTGTACAACATTGTTTCTATCCTTTTCAGTGTTTCTTTGCATGTTCCAATAGGGTATTTGTTTTAAGAGAGACAGTTATGTGAGGTATGTGAATGATGCCAGCACAGTGTCCACGGTGTTGGTGATATAGTATGTTTTTATTTAATATCAAATTTTATTATAATAAAGTCTATTTTCACAAAAATACACTTTTCCTTAGGAAAAAAAAAAAAGATTCACTGCTGCTTATTCTGTTTGTGGGATGGTCCCAGGCGCCAGTGCCTTGAGGAGGGTCTCCAGTACATGACGCAGGACTTGGCCTGACCCCGGATCACCCTGATAGCAGCCCGCTCTGGGAGCGAACCCCTTTTCCTCTGCAGCCTGGGCCCTGCCCCTGGAGGAGGAAGCGCCGGGACGCAGTGAGGCGGCGTAGCCGTGCGCCCACGGGCAGCTCCGTGCTGCCTGGGCCCAGCTGGGCATGCGCCTAGCGCTGCGTCCTGCCTGCATGGCATCGTGTAGCGTTAGTGTCCGGTCCTGGGCACGGCCGCGGCACCAAGGAGCCCTGCAGGGCACCTGCCCGGCGCAGCTCTGCTGCTGCCTCCACGTGGGTGCTGCCGTGGGGCACGGCTGGTGTCTGTGCCGCAGCGGGGCTGAGCGGCGCACGGGCGAGGTGTCTGCACGGGAGCCTGGCCGTGTCCATGAGCAGGAGCGGCGCCYGCCTGGAGACCTCCCCGAGGGCACGAACACGCTCTTGCCTCCCTGCTGTGGGGCACCGGCGGCGCCGYGGAGGCCCTACGGGCAATACCAGGTGAGTTGGGGAATGCAGAAGACAGCGGCTCCCGCCCTGGTGGTTTTGTTCTCAGAACAGATCAAGAGAAGCACAATGGTGGCTTTCCTAAAAGACATCGTATTTGTGGTTTAAATGCCTTATTTTTTTTAGATCAGGATTGTTGACCCCAATAAAAGAGGAGGAAGAAGAACGTGAGAGGCCAAGCACAAGGATGCCAGTGCACTGTGTTGTTGGGACACCAGGAGAAGGTCCTGGCTGGAGAGCAGAGGGTTGAAGCAGAAAAAAAGTCCCTATGGATTGGCCTCTTGTGTTGACGGTGTCTTATGGMTATGCTTTGGAAAAGCCGGGCCTCAAGTTCGGCTTGAGCTCTCTTCTGTTGGAAATTGTCCTCCCAAAAGTGGAACATTGTGTGCAGTTTTGCTCTCTGTTCCAGTTGGCACTGTTCATTTTTTAAAAATAATAAATTTTTAAATAAAAGCAAAGCCAGCTAGAGCAGAGAGCAAAGCCACACAGAGCTTTGCGCTTTTAGAAAGAAAAGGAATGAGAAATTTGGGTGAAAGCATGAGAAATAAGGAGCATGAGAAATAAGGAAGCCTGAAAAGCTCTGAGGTTGGGCCACAGCTCTTGACTGGTTTTGTTTGCTGAGTCACGGTGCCTCATAGCCCATCTATGGAAATGCAGGCTCTTGAAGTGGAGATCATGGTGTTAGATGGGGCTCTCTGAAAGCCAGTACATGTTGGACCTGATGCATAAAGTGGCAGTTTTGGAACACTGGTCTGTTGGGAATCCAGCCGAGGGGTCAAAAGTGACCGTGAGGATTTCTGGAGATTTTGCAAAAGGATTTCCCTGATGAGGAGGATCTGGTTGGGCTGCTGCTTCTCCTTAGAGACATGTTTCAGGAAGATCTTGCTGTGACAGGATGTCACTGCCTCCTGTAAGGGACGACAGCCAGGACAAGGATGCCTGGAGGAGTTTTGAAGTGATGAATGCACTCTAGCTTCAAATGCTAAAAGTATCTTCTAAAGCAAATTCCGCTGCTGAAAACCCATGRTAAGGCAGCCTGGAACCTCTCGGGTCTCTGCATGCACACGAGACTCCTCTATTCTGCATGGGGATTTTCCTCCCCTAACTGCAGGATGTGAGCCTCGCACTCTGTACTGAGGGGCAGCTTTGGTAACCCATGTGAAACACCTTCAGAAATGCCATCCATGCCTCGTAATCGCTGTAATTTATCTTCCGCTTGCCTGCCTTGGAGGAAGCTGCTTGCAKTTTTAACTGAATTTACCAGCTGTAGTTTCCTAAGCGAGTTGGTGAAGGTCTTTTGAAAGAAACTGTCTGTTGTTGCGCTCATTAATCTCTTCTTTGCAAGAGCACTTACAGAAATTTTCCCTTCTGCTTGCTTTGTCCTGATGCCAGACAGAAAATATTMATGAAAATACAAGGCAGTGATGCCAGACAGAAAATATTCATGAAAATACAAGGCAGTGTTTTCAGTGACTGGCAGCGGTCCATCTAGAGAGGTGAGGGCTCTGCGGTCCATATAGAGGGCTGGCTGCGGGCTCTGCGTGCAGGAGGGCCCCTGCTGCCCCTTGCTCAGCTGCTCGGTGCCTGTGCTAGCAGCCGGTGCRCGCTGGGGCTCGTGTCTTTTGGCAGTCGCACCAAAAAGTTGGTTTTCCAGTACCAAAACTGAGTCAAGTTTTTCTGAGAAACGCTTAAGACTTCCCGGTTCTGGTAGCTAAAAGCAATAGGTAAATACAGTCTGGTTATTCTGCTCCTTCATTCTTTGCTTTGAATGGTTGTGCTCTAAGCAAGTTGACCCCCCCCAAAGCTCCCTCTGATGCCATGCAAGGTCAGGGAAGAGGTGTTGTCCTCGGATTTGCTTCCCCCGCCTGCAGTGGGTGGCTGCGTTTCCATCCTCAGGCCTCGGATGAGCGGGTGTTGAACATAYATTCTCTTCATCCTGGTGACTCCAAGATGTTGATGGGTATTGACAGATACGTCATTGAGGACAGCATGTTCGTTACCACACATGGTGGACCAGGCGTAGGACTCTTTTCCTCTCCACTGTCCCTTGGGTTAGACCTCCTCCTGATTCACAGTTATCCTCTACAATTTCAGGTGAAAATGTGGACCAAGTCACTAGATAGAATTGTCTATATTTTTATTAACAAATTATCTAATAAGCTTCTTCAGAGTCTTTTCAAACCTATATGAGTATAAAACATCAATGTGTGGTTGGCCATAATTCCCAAGGTGGATTGAAGTAACTGAGGTSTGGCAAGTTTCTGAGTTCACAAAACTTATTTTGGAAGAACARGACTTGGCTTTTTACAGATCATGAGCAATACATGAGTTAATCTTGATATCTTTCTGCAACTCTTTATTATGAGCTCCAGAAACTGAACTGAAAGTCTAGAAATATGTAGTGCGTGTAGTCAGTGGATATCCTAGACACTTCTCTAGCATTGAGACAGACCAGGCATCAGTCAGTGGTCCAGACAGATGTGACCAGAGCTACTTACTTTAGTTTCTCTAGTGCTCTGTGCAGCGGGAGAAACTGYGGGTCAGCAGCTAGTGGTACCTAGAGGATTCAGAATAGAGCCAGAAGGACTGTGAAACCTGGACTCACTGGTGGCCTGGAACAAAGTAATGATTGAAAGGAACAGATGATTCTCATGCAGCTGGTGCCTTGGGGAGGATGTGGAGATTAGGGAGCAAAGATAGAGGTATAGATRGATAGAACTGCTGGTCAGAGCTCACCTTGGAAGGGACCAGCTGAGGAGAACTTGACCTGGGCTAGGGACCATTGCTATGGCCCAAGAGAGTGAAGGAAAAGGTATGTGGCTTTGTGTAGAAGAGTGTGGAGGGACTGGAATCAGATCTAGTGCAGAAGCCACTTACTATGGAGTCYGAGTCCAAAGCTGCATATGGTCCAGAGCAGGCAGGTCACGTCTTCCCGGGCGTGTGTTATTGCAGTCACATACAGCCTCTGGCTCCTGCTCTGGAGGTCTTGCTCAGAACATGACTGAAGAAAGCAACTACTTTCCATCCTTTTTGGATGGTAACCACTTTCCGTGGCAACCACTTTCCATCCAGTTTTGCAAAGTGTGCTGGAAATGTGATTCCAATCCTTCTTACACCAACTCGTCCTGCCCCCCCGTCATAGTCTTCCCTCCAGCCTGTGTTGTGGTTGCCCCTTYTGATCATTTTTCTCTTAGGAAAAGCAGCTTTCCAAGCATAGTGTGGACTCCAGGAACCTGCTTCTACATGTGTTCTCATCTCTGCACTACATTTTTCACTCATATTTAGACCCTGTTAGTGGGCAATTCATCTCCCCTTCCTTCCAAATGTCCATAACTGCCTTGTGTGCTGCAGCCACTGCAGACCAGTGGCATGGCTGTGGGGATTCTGGATACTGGGCCAATACCTTGAATTTGGAGGACACCCGAACCTGGACCTCCTGGTGATTCCTCTTCTTTTTCTGGCATCCATAAGCACAACCAGACACAGAGAAGTCACACCTGCCTTTGGTGTCATCCCCATCACTGGTTGGAAGCAGGAGCACATAGTTGCTGGCCAGGATATGTGCTTGGTTGTTCTGGGGCTGCTGGCTGTTCTTGGTCCAACTATGTCTCTTAAAAAAAATGCCCTACATACATGAAGCTTTCCCCAAAGATCAGAAGTTGTCTCAAGTGTCAGTGTGACTCTCTCCATTGCATTGCTAAGGAAGTCATTGTCTCCATGAAAGTCTTAATTAAAAATATATATTTTTTTATGATTGTACTCCCAGGCGCTTCTCTGCAGAGTTATTCTTCAGCAGATCAATGCCCAGCCTTTACTGTACATGGGTTTATTCATCCCTAGGTGCAGGACCTTGCATTTGCCTCTTTGAACTTCATGAGGTTCTTCTCCCCATCTCTCCAGCCTGTCGAGGTCCCTCTGAAYGGCAGCACAGCCCTCTGTGATACCTCCTTTTTTCCCAGTTTTGTATCATTAGCAAACTCTCTGAAGGCGAGAGTCCCTGCATCCAGGTCATTGACGAATAAGTTGAACGGTGCTGGACCCAATATTGACCCCGGGGTATACCACAAGTCACAGGCTTCCAGCTAGACTTTGTGCCASTGATCCCRAGCCTCTGAGCTCTGCTGTTCAGTCAGCTTTCAGTCCAYCTCACTGTCAGCTCATCCAGCCCATTCTTCCTCATCTTGCCTATGAGGATGTTGTGGGAGACAGTGTCAAAAGCCTTCCTGAAGTGCTCTCCCCTAGTGTACCCAGGTAGTCATTCTATCATAGAAGGCAATCAGGTTGGTTAAGCATGATTTCCCCTTTTTGAATCCATACTGATTACTCCTGGTCACCTTTTCTTTCATGGGCTTAGAGAAAGCATCCGAGAGGAACTGCTTCACAACCTCTGCAGTCAGCGAGGTGAGGCTGACTAGCCCATAGTTCCCGGTGCTCTCCTCCCTGTCCTTTTGGAAAGTAAGAGTGACATTTGCTCACTTGCAGTCCTCAGACACCTCTCCTATCTCTRTGATCTTTAAAATATCATTAATATGATCAAGAGTAGCCTTGCAATGACACTCTGCTCTCTCYGCACTCATTGGTGTATCCCATCAGTCCGATTTAGGTCCAGTTCTCCTAAAGGATCCCTAATMTGATCCTCCTCCACCAAGGGAAATTCATCCTTTCTACAGACTATCTCATTGRTCTCCGGGGTCTGGGTTTCCTGAGGGTCAGTCTGACCAGTAAAGACTGAGATGAAGAAGGCATCTGATACCTCTGCCTTTTTTATATCCTTTGTTACCAGTGCCCTTGCTCTGTTAAGCTGTAAGACCACATTACCCCTAGTCTTCATTTTCTACTGATGTACTTATGGAGGCTTCTTCTTGTTGGCCTTGACATCCCTTGCCAGATTAAACTCCTGATGGATCTTGGTCTTCCCATTGCTGCGTACTCAGACCACCACCCCATATTCCCCCAGATTACCTCTCCTGCGTGGACCTTCTCTACACTTCCTTCTTATGTCTGAGCTTTGCCTTGTTTGTCTATGCAGATCTCCTGCTCCCTTTGCTTGACGTCTTTCTCATTGGTCTTGGCCTTGGAGGAGATGTTCTTGAATAACAACCATTTTTCTTTGATGTCCCTTCCCTCTAGAACCTTATGCCATGGGATTCTACCAAGTTTGTCCCTGAAGAGACCAAAGGCTTCTCTTCCAAAGTCCAGGACTGTGATCCTGCTGTTGGCCCTGCTCCCTCCTCACAGGATCCTGAACTCTACCACATGCAGGACATTTCCTATATGCTGTTATCTGAGAGTGAGTCTGAGGAGCCTTCTTCATGGTCAAGAGACCAAGCAACCCTCAAAACCCACCACTTTCATGTTTCCTGAAGCAATTTTGAGAGCAATTAAGTAAGTTCCTAATTGTGAAATGCAGTTATCAGCACAGATATGCACTAACTGTCTCATTAGCATTTTAAAAATCCTTATCCTCTTCTAACTGGTGAACTGCATGATACAACAGAGGAAGTACACAGATAATGGCTTAGAAAATCTGCCAGCTCTGCCCCTTGCCATTGTGYAAGCAGGTGGTGGTGACAGTGGCTCAGCAAGTAGAATCCTGCTTCTGTCCTCAAATAAGCTGGGTTCACAGGAGCACAGAAGGTGCTTCAGCCTCTGGTTTTCAGCCTCTGGTCCAGCCCCTGGCCAGACTAGGGCAGACTCTAAGGCTAGATGAGGCTCCTGAAGGCCTTGCCCATGTGAGCAYTGAAAATCTCCAAGGACAGAGATCCCACCACCTCCCTGGGCCCTGTTGTAGGTCTCCACCACCATCACTGGTGTTGTGCTTATGTCTGCTGAGAATTTGCCTTGCAGCAACTTGAGCTTATTGCCTTTCATCCTTTCACTTTACACCTCTGAAAAGGCTCTGTCTTCTGTACAGCCCTTCCATGAGATAGTTGAAGCCAATAATTAGATGTCCCAACCCCTTTCTTCTCTGAATAGATCCAGCTTAATCAGCCTCTTCAATGTCATAYGCTCTAGTTGGGTTCACTCTGGTTTGCCAACAGCTCCTTGGACTGGGAGGGTATAAACAGGATACAGCAGCCTCGTTAATGACTCACTGAAGGTTTTGTCCCTGTAATAATACATAAATTTTTAGTAGTAAATCGTACGTTTTTAGTGGTATCATACATAATAATGTACAATAATATGTAGTTTCTTTAAAAAGGTGAAGTGCAAATACAGTGTCTTGAAGGGATACGGCTCCACCTGTAAGAGAACTTTGGGGACACAGACACTGTGTCTGTGTCACACCACACAGAGTCACTGCTGGAGAGGCTGCAAAGCCARTGCAGCTCCTGGGACTTGGTGTGTAGGGAAGGGTTCAACTAACCTTAACCTACCCCTGGTGAACACCAGTAGAGAACTGAGCACCTCAGCCTTCTTGTGCGGCTAACAATAAATGTATATGRCAGAAGGAGAAACACAATTGCAACGAGCAGGAGGCTAAGTTAGAAGAGGACCCCCTGGCTGCTCTGCACACTCCAGCTTATTCCAGCACATCATTTACTCGATTCAGCACGACCCCTTTTCGCCAAGTGACTAGCACAGTTGTAGCATGGCAAGGATATAAGTCAGGTAGTGTTGAAAAACCTGAAAGAAAGAAGAACCTGAACATCAAGAGTGCAGCTGACCGTGATGGTCTTCTTTTTGGGAAGTAGGAGCTGCCTCTTCTTGACCTCAGCCACTCGCAGAAAGGGGAGGTCCCCCAGCACTTGGGCCCGCCTGCTGCACATAAAGGTGCAGGTAAAGCCTGCAAAGGGGCTGTGAGGAGGACAGCAGAAGATTGCAGGTGAGACTGTGGCCTGTTTCGTGCTTGCTTTTGTGGAGCACTTGCTTCTGTGAGTGGAGAGAGCCAAAGCTGTGCTTGCAGCATCCAGGTGAGGTTTGCGCTTCCTGCTGTTTGCGTGATGGTCTCCTGAACCTTGCTCTAGGGCTAACAGAGCTGCTGTCTGTCCTAGCAGCCCCCAGCAGCACCAGCTGCAGCACTGTGAGGATCTGGCTCAGCTGYTTTGCTCTCATTGTGAACTGCTCCCCAAGGAGGATCTGGGTTATCTTTGCCTGCTGCTCCATGGTGGGTGCTAAGTGATGCTCTGCTGGCACAGTCCACAGGAGCATTGCTCCTGAGAGAGGTTTGCTTTGGAGTGACCTTGTTCCACATGGGAGGTGGATGAGTAGGGCTGGAGTAAGGTCAGCTCTATGCAAGAACAGGCCAATTACCTGCACGCAGAGGACCTCCCAGGCTGTTCTAGCTGAGCCCTCTTCCCACCAAGCCAAATCCCTGGTAGCAGCTCTCCCAAGCCCACCCTGAGCTATCCCTGCATGGACAGGGCAGCTACCTGGGCTGGCTGACAAAGCAGCCACCTGCCACGGTGACCACATGTCCTTCCCTCAGCTGACCAGGGCAGCTGCCTGCAAGGACATTCCTCCTAACAAGAGCCTTCACTGAGTGGGTGATGAACTCCTAAGAAGTTATGGAGATTGGTGCTCTTCAAGATGAGGCCCATCAGCATGGGGGTGGGAGCTGGGACTGGGCAGGGTTTCCAGGATGGGCTGGGCTGATCAGGATGGCAAAGGAGACTGCACTAATSGTTGCTCCTAGAAGCCTAGGAACCTGCGTGCTCCCTGCTGCGTTTCACAGACCCTTGCTGTGTCCCAGCTCCTTCCTYGCCCCTGCTGCTCGTGCCGGAGCCAGGCAGCAGCACGCGGCAAGGCAGCAGCAGCACGAGAGCGACTGTGCCTCTGGTGGATGGCTCTGCCTTGCCCCTCAGACACTAGGACATTTGCTGCGTCTCAGCTCTTGGGTAGATGAATTCATCTSCTCCACAGAAGGTGTTGTCCCAAGGCAGTGCTTCCCCAGCAGTGCCTGAGGGACTTCGGATGCTGTAGAAACCCTGTGAGATGGGAGGCAGCTCCCTTACCTATTGYCAGCTCCAATGGCAGGTACAGGCTGGCTCAGATGTGGTGGATGCTGCTGGATTAGCAAGGAGACTCCAGGCTCCCACARCATCCCTCCTTGGCGAAGGGCGATGTGCTGCCATCACCATAATCACCGTGTCACTGCAGGGCTTCCCCTGGCAGCACCCTGGTTCTCGGGGAGCGCTGTGCGGGGAAGAGGGCACCTTGCTGCCATCAGCATGGGGAAATCCATGGGGTTTTGGTCTTCACTGCTTACATTTTTTTTTTTTTCCCTCAGAGATGAAGGCAGAAATCCTCTTTCTGGACTTACTGGTGGCCCTCAATCTGTTCCGACCATCTGTGTCATCTTCATATGGTACTGAACCTTTCACAGGTCTAACAGATCAGAGGCTTTTATGTTTCAAGTAGGAGAGAGAATAAAGCTTAGTGTAACAGAACCTGAATTATCCTCTTGTGACAGCAAAGACCCAGGGAGCAGGAACGTAGCCTTGGGTACAGTTTCTATCTACTGAAGCAGCAATACGATTTCAGGTTTTTATCAGTTGATTTTCTGTCTGATTTCTTAAAATTGCATTGAAGGAGAGGYTGGTTCTCGGAACAGCTCTAGTCCCCACAGCACAGCAGTCCTCCCACCATTCACACCAAGCAAAACAGAGCATGACTCAACTCTGARCTACCACTAACAGGTAGCTCTGGCCTTTAGGCATGGGGAAGTTGYCTGTCACTCTTCCAGCCTTGCATTTACTCCTCTATAACCTACAGGAAACTCTGATTTTTAATTTATCACTTAAAATCCTTGTGGAAACCACATGCCTGAGCTTTCACATATCTCTAATATTTGTTTGGATGGTTAGTGTTCCCATTGTGACTGTCAGATGTGAACTCTAAGTTGATCCAGGGAGGTATTTTGTGGACTCTAGGAAAAATATGGATTCTCTTTTTATGATTTGTGTTGATTTCTGAAGCTTTCTCCTTCTCTTGAAGCTGGAGAAAAACCACCCCCATGTAGAGTAGCACAGCAATGTTTGTCCTCTCCCGTTCTATAACTCACAGATATTAGATTACCRGGATAAAGTCCTCGAGCTTCTCATTCATTTTCAGGAGTTCCCCGGGGTAGGAGGAAAAGCGGTGAGAATGACAGGTCAGGGATTTGCAGAACATTATAGACAGACTGGGGAAGGTGGTGGGGAAATCCTTCTGCTTTGTGGTCTGGAGGATGTATATGAGCTACTGCCTTGGCCAGTTGGTGCCGAAGGAAGCAGCAAGCTCAACAGATGGGTATTGTCAAAAGTGGATACAAGCAGTCTAGGAGAAAAAGGCTGGGAGCAAAGGCATGGATGAGAAAAATAAAAGGAGATAAGAGCGCTCACTTGCTCATAACAGAGGGATGGAAGACAACGTTCTCATGTCTGCCCTTTCCTTTCCTTTGGCGAGGTCTCTCAGAGGAACTGTCAGATGCATCAATCCTGAGCAGTGTTAACGAAGCCAAGCAGCTAGTGGACTCAGCCTACAAGCACACGCGTGACAGGTGAGACTCAGCTCTGGCCTCAGCTGCTTGAACATGCCATAGGCTCTCGCTGTGGGTGGGTGCTATGGTGCCTTGCAGTCCTTCAGCTTCACAAGAGCTGGCTTTTTCTTCTAACTCCAGTTTAGCATGTGAAGGTGAAAGGTTCTCCATGAACATGGTGGGCTCAAACCCAGCATTTTGCCCAACTGTTATATTTTAGGCTGCAACTAGAAAAAGSTCCCAAAATGCATTTAGTGCTACTCTCCCACAGTAGAGCTAGGTGATTCTAGATACAGTCCTACCAGATACACAACGGGACAGACAACTTTCATAAAACCTCCTCATGCTTATGAGACCTATCWATAGCCTGGGGTCCTTGATCGTGTTTTGGAGGTGTCGCAACCTCTCCCTGCTGGTGGGTGTCCAGTCTCCCTTCCACACATAACGTCTGGTTTCCTACCTGTCCTGACTGTGGCCCCTGCTGCATTCCGGTTGTCCACCACCTGTGGAGGGAGTGAACAGCAGGTTAGAGTGGGGGCATTTTGTGTGATCCGGCAGGAGAGTTGTGATTTTGTCACCATGGTTTGAGTGTGGATAGCTTCCTTCTTCAGTACTTGTCTTCTGGGAAGACTTAGTAAAGCCCTGGCTTGAGAGCTTCCCTCAGCTCAAGGCTCCAACTACTCCAGCAGCATTAAGACAAGCTTGGAGATGTTTGTGGCCTCGTGGGCCTTTGGAAGGAGACAGGCGTCCGTTGGTGCTAGTTAGGGAACAGTTAAGTGAGATTTCATTGCCTCGGGCAGGTAAAGAAAGGCCTAAGAGGTCTAAGAGCTCTGATGTTTGTCTTCTAGAAGGTGGATCCCYGTTGGATTTCCTTCCTCTCACACATCCTGATCCTCTGCCAAAAGTCTTATGAGCAGCCCTGSTCTCTCCCAGCCTATGGGCAGGGTGTCAGGCCTACTCTGCCTTTTTTGGGCCGTTCATGCTAACATGCCAAGTGGAGAACTGCAGCAGCCTGCAGGGCCTGCAGTGGGGTTTGCCCCGGTGCTGTCCTGCAGAAGATGTGTTTGGTTTTTTTCTTTCCCCCCACTCCCCTGCCCCTTGTAGCATAAAGAAGAACCTGCAGAACACCAGCTTGACCCCAATAGAGCTGCTGGGATATTTCAAACAGCCAGTGGCAGGGACTCGGTCTGTAGTTCGCACCGCGGATTACATGGAAACCACCCTGACCCTCCTCAAGGAGAAGCTGCGATGGACTGTGAGGGGAGATTTCAATGTCACAGGTAGGAACGTCCCTTTGCCAGGAGGAACGAAGAGTGGTGAGTGTGGTTCATGTGGACGTGGGTGTTGGTCAACAGGCCTTTTCGAGACCTAGGAGGAAGGAGTAAAAGCGGGGATACGCTGGGTGAGGAGGAAAGGGAGGAGATGCCTGTGTCCTCTTATCGTTGGGCAAAGGAGGCAGCAGCTGCTTTTCAACGGCACTGATGGAACTGCTGGTGGCAGCAGTGGCTAAGAAACCACTGTCGGTGGTGCCCAAACTCGGGCTGTTGCGTGCAGCAGCCATGGCCAAAAGGCCTCATTCAAGCAACGAAGGTTCATGTCAGCCTCTTCCCTCCCATTTCTTGGGGAATCTTCACAGTGAAATGCAAAGTCCGCGTCCCCTYGTGGGGGACAGCAGTGTGATGGGTTCTCCAGACGACAGTCTTGCCTCTAAAAGTGTGCTCAGCAGCAGCGGTGCATATTGATAGATGCTTCCATAGGGAGGCAAAACTTCTAACAGATCCCAGGGACAGCAGTAGCTGTTAGCAAATTATAGTGGAGATAAAGGGAAAGGGAGAGGAAAAGAATTGTTAATGATAGAAAATAATTCCCCTTCTGCTCATTTGTAAAATGTAATTACATGTAAGATTTGAGCACAGCACTGTGGTTTTCAATGCCATCTCAAACCAAAAAGGGAGCTCTGCTGCTCTGGAGAGCGTCTTCAGCACAGGCAAGTCAGAGCAGGATGACCTCAAGCAGCAATCTCTTGCATTTGTCCCTCGTAGAATAGGAAACCAATTCTAGGTTGCAAGAAGGCTTTTTTAAGGCACTTTATTTTTTTGCCCTGAGCCTAGCAGACACCCTGACCCAGCAGGACCAGTGTGTTTACTTCTTATTGCTGTTTTGCAGACATTCTTACACCAGCTCAACTGGGGGTGATTTTCAAAGCAACTGGATGTGACCAACATAATAAGAAAATAAATTGTGAGTCTGCTTCCCGTTACCGAACGATCACTGGCGAGTGCAACAACAGGTGAGGGGCTCTGCCGATGGGATGAGGGACAACTGGTTCCTCTGTCAGTAGAACAAGACTTATATCCTCCAGGATGATCCGTATAGGATGCCTGCCTTACGGTTTTACAGCCCACTATATGGCTTCGTAGGCATGTGGAGATTTTAATTCCAGTCTCGCTTCAAGGGCTTTAGGTGTTGTACATGAACTAGTCTTCAAAGCGCAAAAAATAAYGGTGACTGACCTCCCCTCGCCCAGCACTGGGCTTCTGTCACCGGGCTGCGTTTTTCTGCTTCGTCTTGGTTGTGTCTGTGCCCCTTGCAAGGCATCCAAGTTCTCCCCAGCTTCCCCGGTTGGGTTGCGACCCGGCTGTACTCTCGCTCTGTACTGCGGCATGGTCTGGTCTGGTCTCTTGTGCCTTGTACTGTGTCCTCTCTGCTCCGGGAGAAGGTTGGGCCCATAGGTGGGGATGGAGCACCTTGTCCAAGCTCCCTCATCAGGCAAGTCGGGCCAGGGCTGTAAGGTGGGATATGAAGTGTTATTTCTCTGTATATCCAGAACCTTCTTCACTAATGAAGGAGGAGCTGTGCTCACAGTGGAGTGTTTCAAAGGCACAGTAAAGAATCACACAATCACAGAAGTCCATCCCTTCACTTTCACTGAGGTGAAGCATCTCCTGGCCCATGTGGCACCTCAGACAGAGGAAGGAATTGGGACAGGCTTGTCTGYCTGGAGGATGCGTTGGCTTCCAGGTATCTGTAAAAGGCACAGGGAGTGAGCTAACATCTGCTCCTGTTTTCAGGAAAGTGGCAGCTCCATTTCGGAGTGCAGGTCTGGCTTTGGGAACAGGGACTGGTCTGTCAGACCGGAGCCAAACCGTGAAGTCGTGGATTGCTGTGTCCCTCCATTGCCTGGTCCGAAGCAATGGTACATCCATGGGCACTGTGAGCAATCAGAGAACATACATGTCCCTCATGTCCCTCATGTATGTCCCTGAATATATGTCCCTCAGACCAAAATTTATTAGTAGTCTAGCTAAGACTTTAAAAGTCTAATCAACGTATAACTATTTTTAGTCCAGTCAGTAACACTCAGGATGCAAATCACCCAATTTCTATTAAGATCATTGATAAAATCAATCATCAGTAAAATCAATAGGCACAAGCATCTGCTCCTTTTCTGTGATATTATGAGGCCCTTCTTCCGTGGGTRGGAGGATTCAGTGCGTTGTCAGGATCCACAGGAGGAGGATTTGTTCCTCCTTGTTTTGGTTTCACTTGAGATTATTTTTGTATGTTTAAATGTCACTTACTGTGACAACTTACAGCTTACTGTCACTGTTGACAGTGACAACTTACTGTCACTGTTGATTTGATATGTTGTTAGTCTTTAGTAGACCTCCACTATAGGTCTACAGGGCCTAGTTACAAAGTTTGCTTAGTAACAGCAGTAGAGTAAGCTCTTTCCACACATTATTTCTTTTAAAATCCATTTGCACATGGCTAGGTGAAACTTAAAAAATTAGTATCAGTAAAGTAATGGTATAATTACAAACTAATGATCATAGGGCAGGTAGCAGACACTGATAGTTGGCTGATTTTGCTGCTGCAGGAAAGGCGATAGTCATCTGATCCTATGCTCAAGACTAGGCAAGTCCAAGCAAGGCCTAGCAGTTACTGAGGCCTGGTAYATGTTGTTGTTGTTGTTRTTATTATTATTATTATTTGACCTGAGTGTTTCTGTTGGAAGTTGACAACACTGAAGTGTTTAGACTATAGGATTCCCACATATTCCCAACTATTGTACATAGGTATGTTCATTCCCAACTATTGTACATAGGTATTTTCATTTTGGGCTTAGGTGTCCTTCTACATTCACTGCTTCATTTGAGGCGCTAGGAAATGTGAACATATTTCCTGGGCTGGATTAGACTTCCAAGGCTCTCATGTTCTCGCTTCAAGCACCAAGTGAAGATGCAACTCATCACCTTGTAGGAAGGTCCTATGTGATGTCCACCTGCACAGCATAACTGTGTCGCTAGGAGGAATTTGTTGGGTCCCCATTCATGTTCTTGGCACTGCCATAGTCCTAATGCTGCCAATAGTTTGCTGTTCTTCTGTTCACTTACACAGGAGAAACCCATCATTAGGAGCTTCAAACAGAGCCCTTGTCAGATGGTTGCCAGCAGAGTACGAGGATGGTGTGTCACTCCCTCACGGGTGGACAGAAGGAAAACGTTTCTCTGGATTCCCTTTTCCACTGGTAATGTTTCTACATTTGTCTGGAAATGCAGTAACACCAYGTAGGGATATCCAGGTCTTGGATATATCATAGTCCTCAAATGTAAGTCTAGCCGCTAGCATGGTGGGGATTAGCAGGCAGGAAGCTGAATTTTTTTAGGTGTCATTTCATCTTATCTCCACTGTGATTTAACAGACATACATTCTAACTTCCCATATTCACAGGTGAAGCAAAGGAAAAGTAATATAATTACTGCAGAACCAGTTTTAAACTCTTAAAGAGCACAATACCGTGTCTCAAGTAGAGTTCTGACCACTTCTCTGTAGTGATCACTGAAGAAAGAACTAAGGGAAGAATTATAGAGGAAAGAGGATGAATGAGAAAAGGAGGATCTTGGGAGAACAGCTTTTTCTGTTTAAAAGGAATTCACATTGCATCATTTTTTGTTGGTGACCCCAAAAGCTGGTGCACACATTCTCATGGCCATTTCCTAATACACGTGTTCTGCCTTAATCCCTTGCAGGTTCGGAAAGTGTCAAACAAGATTGTTCGTTTCCCCCCTGCGCAGCTCAAGCTGGATCAGCAGAGATCACTCATGTTCATGCAGTGGGGCCAATTTATTGACCACGACCTGTCCTTCAGTCCCCACACTCCCGCWAGAGTTTCCTTCAGCGGCAAGGTGGACTGCGAGACCAGCTGTGCCAAGCAGCCCCCCTGCTTTCCCATCAAGGTACCRTCAGCCAGGAAGGGGGAAGGGGACCTATTCACTAGCTGAAAGATTTTAGTGACTCTAAAATGATGGGCGACTCTAAAAGATGGGTGAACTTTAGAAGGAGAAGAAATTACTGTGAGCATCCAGTCTGATGGTTTGTATAGGCCGTGTCTCTGTTCACTAGATGCTACTGCCCCTTGTTGAGAAACCTTCTTTCCAAGTCAAATCTCTTAGAAATGTCTCCAACTGAACAGCTTTCAAGCTGGGGTTATTTGTCTGCAACGGGACATGGGTATGACCAGGCAATGGGCAATGTCAGCTGAGATGCTCCTTGCGTGTCCCCCAGGGCTCCAGTCTGTGCCTCTAGCTCCCTGCTGTGTCTCTGGCCGCAGAAGGACAACCCCGCAGAGCAGACCAGGGTGTCACCCTGCTGCTCYGAGGGGGCAGTGCTGGGTCCCAGGCACTGCCACAGCCTGCCCTTCCCGTGCTCCCAACCATTACTCCATCTCGAGTGGGGTGGATTTTCTCTGGAGGAATAGTGCAACGGCAACACGGGTGTGTGTGATGGTACAGCAAGCATGTCAGAGGCAGGATGGGTGTCAATCTCTCGTTAAAACACCCTATACACAGCAAATACATACTCATTCAGTGGTTAAATGCTGATTAGCATATGGGATGAGGAGGTAGAATTACTGTCATTGGTGGCTAAGGGCAATCTGGAAAGCATTGCAGTCACATTAGTCTCCACTAAATAAATGTTTAATAATAAATTAGATAGATAAATTAGATAGATAAATTTATCTAAACATTAGATAAATATTTAGTAATGTACTTGAAGTTGGCCTACTCAAACAGGAAAGATGCAGTCCTAATCGTAGGAATGTGAAGTATCCAACAGTCATTGCACTTTCCAACAGTGGGAGAGAGGTGCTTGAAATGTGCCCTGAGTCTTGGTTTGTACTGGGGGAAGGTGAGCACCAGATCCCCTTATGCCCACGTCTGGGTGGGCTTAGACATACTCCAAAACATATCCATCATGCATATGGAAACATATGGAAAACATATCCCTCTGGTAGGAAGTGGGRTAAACCCTGCACTGCAAACCTGGGGTCCTGCGTGCAGTGCAGAGCAGAGGCATGCTCCACCCTGCAGCCTTGCTCTCCTGACAAGGGCTTTGGAACATGAACTGCATCTCTTGTCCCCTCATGAAACTGTATTTCCTCCCAAAGAACATGGTGAAGGGATGGGGCACCACCTGAGTGCCCAAAGTGTGCTCAGGAATACGGCCAGGGTCATAGTTTGCAGACCACTGTCCAGAATGTAGATAAGGATGTGAAGCGCTCCCAGCATGTGAAAGGAGCGCTTGGGTTTGCAAGATTCAATCAGACACGTACAAACACAGAGGGAAAAGTAGCCATAAGACTTTCTTTATGGAGCTGTAGGAACCTCCAGGCTTTCATGGATAGGTGGGACTTGGGTTTCCAAAATGGCATCTCTGCTCTGAGTATCAGCCTTCATATCTGTGACTTGTCTGCCACCTTATCTACCATGGGATATATCTCTGCAATCGTTCCTGCCTGGTTTCTCTTATCACTGTAGTATCAGTGTGGAGATTATGTATCCCCAAAGTGATGATGAATTATTCTTTTACCTTCTTGCAGATCCCACCCAATGACCCACGAATTAAAAACACGAAAGACTGCATTCCCTTCTTCCGCTCAGCCCCGGCTTGCGACAGAGGCACGGCAATTCGAGATCAGATCAACGCGCTCACGTCTTTCCTGGATGCTAGTATGGTGTACGGGAGCGAAGTGCCTTTGGCCAACAGAYTGAGGGACAGGAGCAACCAGCTGGGCTTGATGGCTGTTAATAAGGAGTTCACTGACAGGGGCTTGGCTCTTATGCCTTTTGACAATATGCAAAAGGACCCCTGTCTTATTGTCAGTGGGAGAAAGAAAATCCCATGCTTTATTGCAGGTAAGTTGAATGATGGCATYCAGTAGCTTCCTAACCCTGAAATCTGGAGTGCTCAACTCCACTAGATTTATTTTATTTCYTTAATTGTTTGTTTTTTCTTATATGTGTGTAAAGGGAGACATTTAAAAAACGTCATGAAAGGCTTAAACAGGTTGTTGTAGGCAGGCTTTAGGTATGAAAGCATTCCTCTCATCTGAGTCTTCTTTGTGACCATGGACATGGAGTGAAACTGTTCCAACCATGCTCAGAAGTCCTTAACCTACTAAGCATATGGTGCTGCCAAAGGGGCACTGGGAACTGGTATCAGATAAGGCTGATACTGGTGTGGAACTTGATGGAACTTGTGGATTGAGTGAATGCAGCAATAGCAACCTAACCTGAACATGCCTGTGCTTGTCATTTGGCAGCTCTCTTTTCCTCACCAAGGCAGGTGCAGGTGTGTTCATGCTCAGCTGGACCASTGCTATGAAGCTCCTGCCTGTGCTGCTGCACTTGTCTGTTTGTTTAACCATCACCTAGGGGAATAGGGCTGCTCTGATTCTGCACTCCAGCTGAGACACAAACACATTGAGATGGGACTCAAACACACTGAGAAACACAAATACATTGAGATGGCTTCCTGCTCCATTTATCAGCACAGTTTCCCAGGAGACCCTTCCTCTGTCAGACTTCTGGCACCTCTTGACTATCTCTTCCTTCTAGGTTAACTCCTGCTGTCCTGCACAGATCCTCTCAAAACTTTGCCCTTGCTCCAAGCAAAACAGGGCACAGCCACCACCACTTTCCCATCTGCTGCTGTTTGCTGTCTTCTAATCTCCTTACTGCACGGGCACATTTGATTCCCAATACTCTGACCATTGTTCCCTTCTCCCTGGTGCATGCTGCCACAAGCTTTTGGGTCCAGAAAGAGTAAYATTTCTGATGCATCTTGTGAATTAGTGTCTCACTCGTTGTTTATTGTATTTTTTGTTTGGTTGGTGGTGGTTGTTGTTTTTGTAGTTTTCCTGAGTCAGCAGGACCTTCTTGCTAGCCTCTTTTGGCTCTGACCACACTGGGCTGCTCATGGTACCAGAAGAGAAAACTTTAAGGCATGACAAATTTCCTCAGCTGTGGAGCTGAACTCCATTCTCTTGGTGTCCCAAATCTTGTCCAAACTCCTCTGCACATCGTTCTTTGGGCCCTTGGATTCCATCAGGGACTAGCAGTGGGACCAGTAGGATAGGTCTCCGTAGTGACATCATCCAGTTCCCTCATTCTAAGCTCTTGGTGTTTTATATTTCCTTCCACCTCTCAGATATATTTGTTTTTCCATCTATTGCTCCACACCTTCAGTTGCCTCCCCAGTTCTGTGCAGGTCTTTCCTCAATGAGGAGCCCGCAGGCATGGCCAAAGGTGGGTGCCTAGTGAGGAAGAGAAGACAAGCAGGTATGTTGGATGCTTTCCTGCCTCCTCTTCTCATGAACTTTGATGGCTCATGAAAAGACTGTCAGGGGACCAACACAAGTTCTGCTATGCTGAATGCAGGAGCAGAACCTTCCTTTGAGTATGTCCTTCTCCAGGTGCCTCTTCCTGCTTAATCTCATCGCCTTCTTCCTGTGAGCTTTTCTGCTCTAAATGCTTGAGTAAAGGACTGGATGGGTTTTTTTGTTTGTTTTTTTTTGGTGTGTTTTGTAATTCATCCCTCCAAGGTTGGACTCACTGTGTGTGACTCATCATTTACTTGCCAAAGCACTTGATCCTGTCTGCTTGCTTTGGCCATAGTTTCATCTATTTTAGGAGTACCTTCTCACTCCTTTAGACATCCCAATTTCTCTCTGTCCATTCTCATTGCTGTCTTCAGCATTTGTACTGTGTCTGTTATAGGGGGCTCTGGAGAAAGCCTACTTGTATTTAATACTTTAAGTCATCTTTAGTAGTCCCTTTTTAACACATTTTTTTTTAACACAACCCATTTCTGGGTTCTGTCTCTTTACAAGGCTAAACATAACAGTGGTAGAGTCCATGCTTCTGGGGCGTTAGTGGGGATGTGTTTTCAGCTAGAGCTCTCCAAACCTCTCAGTCCAGATGAAGCTTTCTGTGTAGTATTGCATGTTTCTGCTTCATGATTAAGAAATTGATGCATATAACGTTTTTTTGTGTGTATTGTCCTCTTCTAGTGGAAAGCAGCCAAGTGCACGTAGGTCACTGGCATATACGTTCACTTGTATACTTCTAGGTGATTCTCGAGCCAATGAGATGGTGGAGCTAGCGTCCATGCACACACTTTTTGTACGGGAGCACAACCGCCTGGCTAGAGGGCTGAAGACATTAAATCCCCACTGGAATGGAGAGATGATCTACCAGGAGGCACGGAAGATCGTAGGTGCCATGGTCCAGGTATCAGCCCCAATGTCATATGTGCTACTGATCGCCCCAGTTCTTCCTCCCTGTCTTGCATTCTTACCAAATTCACAATAGGCTTTTTTTTTTTTTTTTTTTTTTTTTTTTTTGTCAAAAAATTCTGAAGACTGCAGTATTTTGAGGTGCAATGTCTTCAAACGCCTTCTACCTGCCCTGTTGGTCAAAAGGAAAGTCATCCAGTGACACCTGAAATAAGAAGCACAGAAGGCTTCCCCTGACTATTTGAAGTCTCTCCAGTGTTGAGTCACTGGGTGCCCAGAGAGGTTGTGGAGTCCTCATCCTAGGAGATACTTGAAAGCTGTCTAGACGGGCCCCTGGGAAAGGTGCTTTAGGTGGCCCTGCTTGAGCAGATCATCCCCTGCAGTCACTTCCCATTTCGACCATTCTGTGCTTCTGTGCGACTCTGTGTTTCCAAAGGCCATCCTTAGTCATACCTAATTAGAAACCTATCTTCTGAGTTGGCTTGACAACAAGTAAATAAATGAATAAACAAGTATGCACTTCCAGGAATGTCAGAAAGGTTGAGTTTTCAAAATTTAATGGAATTATTGAATTAATATATCCATGGCTATAGCAAAAATCTTAAAAATGTTGAGTAAGCCATTGTGGAGAAAGTTAAACACTTGCACTAGAATTATGTGTCTCCTCATCATTTTCAGATCGGTGCTTCCATTGTTCAGACAAGACATTTTCATCTTACTGCTGATGGATTTATTTTTCTACGTTATCTTCTGCAGCCTTTCAATATCCCAAGAGATCATTAGATCAGGGCTGGAAACCTATACTATGAGAGCACTAATACAGCTCCCCAGGGATGGCAATAACATCTGTGTCAATCCTAGTAGTCTATTTACTACTGCTACTATTTTTTTTTTTTTTTTTTGTTATCTGAGGCATATAGAATGGGAGGGAACGGGGAAGTGCAACTTTACCTTGCTGCTGGGAGTGACTTCTAGCTCTATTGCTAGGGAATATTTAGGAGGATTTGGGAGGCATTGTTAGTTTTTATCTTTCTCTAACCTGCTGAGCTAAAGACGAGGTGAGGAGCATACCTGGGGATATCTGAGTGCACGGGGAAAAGATCTTGGAGCACACACAGAGGATGAAGCAGCAGTGTCCGTGCTTCCTATTGCCTACTGCTGCTGCAACAGTTGTGTCCACGTTGCATTTCCATGCTCCTATCRGTGCCAGAGAGTGCTGAGATTCCCCGACATGCGCCTGGGGAACCAGAAGCAGCTGCAGCGCCTGTGCCTGGAGCTGCAGCACTAGCTACGTGATATAGTGGCTAGATGAAGAAGCAGATTTGAACCAATGCCACAGAGCTGAAGAAACAGAACTGTCACTCAGCAGTGTCACACAGATCCACACTAGACTGTGAAAGTGGTTGGGTTAGGCTCTGATAACGTGAAAGAGAAGGTGGCTCCGCATAGTGTCTCTACTCTTCATCTTGTGCTAGCTAAATATCCTACAGAAATCCTTTTGAAGCAATCATCTTGAAGTGGGAACTCTCCCATCACCGTGCATCCAAGGAAACGAATGTTTAAGCAATCAGTTTTTCATCCTTTCCATGTTTCTTCCTAGATTATAACCTATAGAGACTACCTGCCTCTTCTGCTTGGCTCTACACTCCGGAGAACAATACCTTCCTACCGAGGCTACAATGACTCTGTGGATCCTCGGGTGTCCAAYGTCTTCACTCTGGCTTTTCGTTTTGCGCATGCTTCAGTTCCCCCATTTGTGAATCGCCTAAATAAACATTACAAGCCCGAAGGCCCCAAGATCCAGCTCAGCAAAGCCTTCTTTGCTGTATGGAGGATTGTGAAAGAAGGTAAAGTCGTTCTTGCTCTGCTGGATGCATTCGGTCCTTTCTGCCCTCCCTGCATGAGCTCTTGCTTCAGCCAGACTTACAAGCAGTTTTCAATAAATGAGCTTTACTACCATTCCACAACATAGCTGTTCTCTGCAGTTAAACAGCGACCCGTCTTATTTTGAAGTATACACCTTAAGAACTTACTCCGTGTAGTCTGTAAGAACATTATTCAAGATTTTTTTTTTTTTTTTTTTTAGTGCTTTAAGTGCAGGAAAATGTGGTGTTTATCCCTCTTCCTAGGTTATCCAGCTCCTTTTTTGTCATGCACTTTCTTTACTATAGTCAACATCTCATGTAACACACTTCTTTTTCAGGATGGGAATTAGTGATATGGCATATAGTGAAATCACAGGAGCTAAGATGCCTCGGTTAAGGTGCCACAATTCCTGTACTGTAAAGTTATAAGTAAATATAAGTGGCGCTCAGCTTTCTCAGTGCTCTTTTGCCTGCACTTTCCACCSTACACTGCTCCCAAGTCACTGCATAATTGTTGCAGGTGGGATTGACCCCTTCCTCCGGAGCCTCATGGCTAATCAGGCCAAGCTGATGACACAGCAACAAATGGTTGTGGATGAGCTCCGGGATCGGATGTTTGAGCAGGTCTCAAGGATCGGGCTGGATTTGCCTGCACTTAACATGCAGCGTTGCAGAGATCATGGCCTCCCAGGTAAGTTGGGCGTGTGAGCAGGGCATCCAAAGAAMAATAGATGAAAACCAGGCACTCTTGGAATCGATCACAGAGAAAGCTCTCCAACCTCCATTCTCAGGCCCGTGCCTTGACATAACCTCTCTTGACTGAAATTCCTCAGAGGTCTTTCCCTATTTGCTCCATGTACTGCTATAGACAAATAAATAGGAATTTATGCAATGAAGTKAGAGCCTGGTTGGAACTGCAGGAGACACATACAGGACACAGTCAGAAGAAACTTTTGCATTGCTCAGACAGAAGTCAAGTGTTCAATAACTGAATTACATACATTGTTATTTAAATAACAAAACTGGAATCAGTAGTGGAACTGGGGCTGTAAGTGCAGCATGACCTCTCTCCAAGCAATGTGTGTCTCCAAGTCCATCTAGTCCAGCCACACAAGTTTGGAAGAGCAGATCATTRTATATGGATGTCATCTTATATTCTGTATATTCTGTGTCCCAGAAAAGGGCATGTCATAACCACTCACAGGGCTCTGCAAGATGCAAAATCATTACATCATTGCAAGACAATCTTGAGAAACAGATTAATAATAAGCCTTTACATATAATGTTAGGCTGTCAGAGTTTGGGTGTGCCATTGCACAACAGTGCTATCATCAGGCTGATGAAAGATGCTTTGTCAGTAACGTGCTGCGAAAGGCAGCAAAGCTCACTTTGAAACCGTGATGAAAATAATGCAAGATTCACAGGTTCTAACCCTAAACAGATATTGGTATTACGTTCAAATGCAATGATCAAGACATAGGATTGCTGTGCTCTTCTGCAGCAGAGGGATTTGATTTTTCCATGATGCAACTGGAAGTAAAACATGATCTGAACCAAAATCTTGAGTTCCTATATTCAGCTGCTGATTTACTGTGATAGAATTAATATATGTATATTGAGTGTAAAACAGATCCTAGTAAGACAACTGAAACCAAATCTGGAGAAGAATTTGCCCGCTACCATGTTGTACAGAAGGTGGTAGGATCAACATCTTGTCTAGATAACGCTTTCCAGGAAAGTGACATCCTGAGCTTTGTGAATATCTCTGTTCTGGTGTCTTCTGACTGGGGTTCCTGGTTTGCAGTGAAGATCAGACAGCAATTGGACAGGCCCAGAGCATCCATCTGGGCACTCGGAGAACAGAGCTAGGAGCAGTCACAGCACACTCAAGGCGTGTTTCAGCCTGTAGTCTCTTGTGCTATTTGAAATGTCCCAAGGTATTTCCTCCAGCTTTGTGATGCAGCTTCAGCAGTGTCTGGTTCTCCTGCCATTCCTGTGTCACGTTGTGGGGAGATTGTTTCAGGTATGCTCTGACTCTGGAGCTTTTGTACAGACATCTGCGTTGGCACCAGTGGAAAAACAAAGCAGCAATGGGAGGTGGTAGAGTGACTCCCACTTGCAAAGAAATGGCCATTCCCTAGACAACACTAAAATGTCAGGCAAGACACRTTGACTCTGGAGGAGTGGAAATACAGTGTATTAACAGAAATGTGGAAGAATTTGGAAAAAAAAAAAAAAAGGATTTTAAAAATACTGAGATCTACCTGAGCTCTGCATCTGGGAAAGAGAGGACAAATGTCCTTCCCAGGGAGGAGGAATGAGTTACTGACCACTCTTCGCTCTGATACCTGGTTTCCTTGCAGGTTACAGCTCCTGGAGACAATTTTGTGGGCTCTCAAAGCCTCACAATTTCAAGACACTTGCTCGAGTGTTGAAGAATCGCGAACTGGCAAGGAAATTCATGAAGCTCTATGGGACACCAAAGAATATTGACATTTGGATTGGGGCACTTGCAGAGCCCTTTGTAAAAGGAGGAAGAGTTGGTCCTCTCATGGCTTGTATCATTGGCACCCAGTTCAGGAAGCTACGTGATGGAGACAGGTAAGAGAAGAGCCAGGTATTCAAGCCAGTTTCAAAATTGTTCTAGTTAATTTTTATTACTCTTAGAGATGTCCTTTTGCCTTTCTGGTAACGTTCTAATTTCCAGTCTAGGTCTGTAATGGTTGGGACGGTAGGTTGAGATCCCTTCCCAGACAAGTGTTTTCTCTCGCAGACTGTTCAGCTCAGCTGCCTGTCGTTACCTGTGCTGCCTGAATTGCCTTTCTCCACACTGATGGTGTGCGGAGTTTGAGCTCTTTGCTGATGTTCAGCTAAGTTATTTCAAGGACCACAATACTATGTGTTCCAACACCAGCTCACTCAAGGCAATAGTAACGCTGAAATAGAGCAGAGGTACRGAGGAGGAAGAGATGTGCCCAAGGTACAGCACTAATAATGGATAAAACAGACCCTGGATGGTCTGACTCCTCCAGCTAGAAGCAAGCTGGCAAGTTTTATCAGCCTAGGCAGTTTGCACYGACAGTCCTGTTAGATGCTCAGTATCTGTCGATATGGTCGTTAAGGCCTTGTACAATTTTGCAAAATATACGTAGATTCCACTAAAAGGAGATGTAGTTCAGTCAGACACAAACTTGGAGGTATGAATGGATGACAGCTGCTTTTTYTCAGTTGGAGTTAGACTGGTAGGTTCTCTGCTGATAACAGATAGTTAAATTATCCAAACTGGAAATGCCTAAGGACTAGACTTTGAGACTGTGCATAGGCAAAGGTCCAGGGCCTGTGGGCCAAAGGATTTTGCCAAATGGCTAATGAGCTTTGAGGTTTGTATGGTGTGAAGGAGATTAATTGTTCCCTCTTGGCAAGTCTCGGCTCAGGCCAGGCTGCCTCCAGGGAGAATCCGCAGTGTCCTGCAGATTGTGTGTCCATAGGTCTTGCTCTGATGGGAGATTGCTCCCTCTGTGCTGCTGCACTAGGATCTGCCAAAAGTGCTAGTTCTGCTTTGCCATGTCCTGAGTTTCCAATGCACAACTTTGCACCGTCCCCATGAGCTTCATTCCCAGCTATTGTCTGGAAAAAAAAGTAGGATACAAATCACAATAAATGAGAGGTGTAACCAGCACTATTAGAACTGTTCTTTAGAAATTCATAGAGAGCATTCACTCAGGTTATTATCGGGAGAGATGTTGAGGCACCATATCAGGGTCTTCTGTGCCTCCTGAAGGTCTTAGAAGTGTTTTTTCACTATTTCTCCTTTCCTCTCTAATCTATATGTTGGAGTCTTGTGGCCCAAAATGTAGCAGTGTTTGAGTTGCAGTCAGGATTGTCGGGATTGTATGACAGCCAGAACCATGAAAGCACCGTTGTGCTTTCACAACAGGAGATCCTGGGGTCCTCCTCCTCTCTGGAGTTGCTGGGAGCATCAGATGCAGGAGTGAGCTATGTGTCCTTTGTTGAGTGGTATTTCCCAGTCATTTCTGAAGCAGAATCCTTGCATGGTTTAGCAGTCTTGCCCAAAGATTGGAACATGACATGTATTTCTGGGAAACTCTTGTGCCAAGTACACATCTGGGAAGATTTACTACGGATTTGTAATCAAATTGGGAACTTGAAGGCAAACATGGTTTCCATTGCACACCTAATAATGGTATCGATATATGTTTTTTTACTTTTTTAAGAGATGAATAATAGATCTCATTCCACCCTGGTAGGTCTTCTTTTGAATAATAATAAAAAAATTAAAAAAAATCATATTTATTCCTGACAAAAGAAATGTGTTTTGTAGAGCTCTTAACAGGAAATAAAGTATCAAAAGTCTTGAATGTGAAGAAGTCCAGAGGACCAAATCTATTGTGTCATTTTCTGTCTTCTGCAGGTTTTGGTGGGAGAATAAAGGGATTTTCACTCCTCAGCAACGCTGCTCACTGTCCAAAATCTCATTGTCGCAAATAATATGCGAAAATACCCACATCTCTAAAGTGCCAAGGAATATCTTCCACACCAACAGATATCCTCATGACTTTGTGAGCTGCAGTCAGATTCCTAAGCTGAACCTCAGAGCTTGGAAGTCAAGGAGGACTGAAGAAGGTACAAAATGAGGTGTAAGGTTTAAACAGTAGACAGTTCCCACTTGCAGACATGTGAGTTAACCCAGATAAGTCCCATTTTTAAGAGTTTTTAAACGTCTGAGCAAAACCTGACTCTAACGCTCTAAAAAAGAACTAACATATGGTCTGAATGTATATGTTTAGGTACTCTATTACATCAGGCCAATTGTGAGTAGATCATTACTGTCATTATAGGACAAAGTTAACTGCATTGCTAGGGACTATTTCTGGTAATGTTCAGTTTAGCTCTTCATTTTGCAAGAAAAGCTTTGGTGTCGTAGAATCATGCCTGTTATTAAAAGTCCTGATTTTTAGTATCTGCAGCTAAAAGCTATATTTAGGGCCTCAGATAACTCCAGCTGCAGTCTGCATCTTGCGAGGATGTTAAGTCACATTTTCCACAGGACTATGGATCGCATGCTTGAATCTGCGTCAGGGTACAACCAMGAAGGTGACCTTCAAGGTGCTAAAAGAGCATAGACAAGAGAAAATTTGGCTTAGTCTTAGGGCTCGTCCTCGGGAGGAGAAAGAAAGGTCCTTGATCAYGGTTGCCCCCACTGCTGTTTGCATGACAGCAGTTCTGCTCCATCTGTCTGGGTAGCACACTGCACATTCCCCCAGCCGTCACCAGCAAGTAGCTCTGGTCAGACACTTGGAGGCCCATATAAAACTGGAGGCAGAGAAGGGAKTCCTGGAGGTCTCCAAAGCAGCCTCCTTCCAAATAGAGCTAATATCAGGCTTATTTGCCTGCTTACCCCATGAAAATAAATCACACTAGATGATTAGATGACATCACATCAGGTGGAGCCACACAGCTCGTCTTCTCCCTTTTGTTAACACATTGCTTTTTATATCCTGTAGAAGAAGCATCTGGTGACTTACAATGCTGAACGYTGAGGATTTCCCCAGACGTCTTGGCCTGGAATCTGCTCGGGTTTTTTTGTTGCTGATGGTTATTTTTATTCATTTGTTTTTACTACATTTATGCTTTTACTGCCAAAAACGTTCAGGCATGATTGCTGTCGTTTGCTCAATCTAGTTTGCATGAAGCCTTTTCAGTGAGATAGAATCCAGTAATAAAAGAATTTTATTAAAAGATGTTCCAGTCCTATGCTAATTACTCAATATCACAAAACAGAACAAAATGACATATCAGAAAAAGATGGGCTACAGATCTCTTGCTTAATCATATATTCATATATATTGGATTTCAGTGAGCTTTACCATCAAAAGCATTCTTTGCACTCTCCTTCAACAGGACAGCAAATAGTTGCCAGCCCATACAGAAAGAAATGGCCTACTTGAGGTTTTGGAATGAAATCTTCCCTTCTTGTGCATATTTATGCTCTCCAATGTTTTATTTCAAAAAATACAGATTTAAATATCTAGAGGAAACATAATTGCTAGTTACATGGTCCATCTAAATTAAGCAATGACACTGTCGTGCAGAATCATGGCCTTGTCCACATGGAAGAAAGAATATGTTTATCTGATCAATTTTTTGTCCTTGTTCCAGGATGCTTAAAGGCGTCATCTAATGCAGGGGAAAACTGTGACAACCTATTCCTGTAGCCAGAAATCTCCCATCAGTAAATTAAATTCACTTGAGTGGAGAGCTACCAAGATGTTTGAGGAGTGAAGCATCCATAATGCACCAAAGAAGGCTGAGGGAGCAGGATTTGTTGAGTTTGGAGAAGAGTAGGAAGAGAGGGTAATTTCATTGTTAGTCTTCTCCTATTTAATGAGTAGCTACAAGGGAAATTTCCATTAGGCAAGGGAAAGGTTTTCCCCATGAGAGTGACGCAACCCTGCAATAACAATCTGAGAAGTGGTGGAATCTCCATCCTTAGAGATATTCCAGTTAGATATGTCTATCTTAACTAGATAAGGCTAGACTCTGAGCAACTTAATTTTTTTGGATTTATTCCTGTTCTGAGCAGATATTTCAACTAGCAACCTCCATCTGTCCCTTTACACGTTATTTTATTTTTCCTATTTGATTTTGTGATTTACAATGATAAACTGATTTATTCTGCAGTCCTCAGTTCATCTGGCTGTGCTGCGCAATACCCCTGTGGCTGAAAGGCCTGTAGCACAAGCCATTTCCACATGTTGCACTGCATTTTTGTCACAACTGCAGTGAGTTGGCCCTGGGCCCGTCTAATGCCATAGGGATCTTCGTGAGCCCGTGCGTACTTTCTCACAGAAACCCTCCTTCTTCTTCTCTGACTGTGGAAATTTCCAGCTATTTCTTCACTCATAAGTGGGTAGCCAAGTTATTCCATGCCTTGTAAGGGCTGTTATGCATAGATTTATCACGGAATTACAGGTAGAGCATGATAACTGCAGTTTCCTTTATTCTGATGATCTACGTCTAAAATATTTATCCTGGAACCCTTTTGATGGTTTGGATTTTTTTTTTTTTTTTTTTGTTCCATTTAACTGTCTAGTAACTGCATGTAATATATGAGAACACTTTAGCACTTCTTCCCTTTCAAGGACTGCATGGCAAAAATGGTCCTTGACAGGGGTGAGGCCCAAAGCTAGTCCCTGATGATTTGTTCCAGTCAGTTCCACTGGAATTGCTTGCAGCAGAAGCTCCCAGTGGCATTTGCTCCTACTTCAGAAACCACTTCTCTTATCTCCTTCTTGAAATCATTCCTGCCCAGTTTAGAAATCAATTGTGATCTTTAAGAAGCTCTTGTTTCTCTCCAGTTTTTCCTTACTGACAGCAGCCTGTTCTCCCCTCAGTGTTCATCCTTTTTACTGTGGACAAGACAACTTTCTCAGGCTTTTCCCATTAGATTAGATTGCTTAGCTCACCTTTCCCGCCCCCACCTCTCTACCCTGGCCAATGTGCAGCCTAGTAGAGCTGGTGAGTAGGAGTGTGAGTACAGATGCATGATAAAAACTAATGATATGACCGAGCTCCTCCCCTACTTAAGAGTCATTTAAAGTGGGCCCTCAAAATAGGTGCAAAATCCCAGAGGCAAAAAGGAGTCAACTGAACATGGATATGGTTAGGCTGGAAATCATGATCTTCATTAGAGCTGCAGTTGCTGAAAAAACACCTTGAAGGTTAGGCAAGACCCAGCTGCTTTTGAAACAGAAGCATGACGGGTCCAGATGCTACAGCTCCTTGCAAAAGAAGAAAGTTGCGTGTAAGGATTTCAGTATCTGTGGCTTTGGAGCCTAAGCATTTTCTTATTTCTGAGCTGACTATCCTTCTGTGGTGAGTTGGGAAAGGCATATTTTTTATTTCCTCTTTTGGTTCTTCCCTTCTCCCACACTCACCGGAGAGACTTACCAGCTTTTGATAAAACCATATACATTGAATTTAGCTTCATATCCTTCAATATCTGGTGTGTCCTTGAGATCATATTGTCCTTAGTGCTTTGAGAGTACTGACTCTGGGTAGAACAGCTTGTTGATGTCAGATAATGGTTATTCCACAGCCTCGCGATGCTACAGAGAGAGCTACCTCACTTCATTAGTAATGTGGTATATTAAAGAACTAATGAGTTTTCACAATTTTTTTTCCCCCCGATATCTTGTGTCTGCTTTAACTGGAGATTTTTTTTTTTTGTCTTTCATTCAAGTTCTGGTTCTTGTGCTCTTATATTTAAATTGTATTCAGGAGTTGCCATGTTCCTCTAGATAAAATACAAATGTGCTAAAGCTCGATTCCTGTTTTGTCATGCCTTTACATCTTATAAAAGTATAATTTCATTACAGCCTTTGCTGAAATCATTTGAAAACTTGTATCTGTAACTAAAAATAAAGCGTTTTCAGTGGTTTGCAATGAATTTATATTTGCATGCTTTCCTGACTTTAGATATTTTGGGAAAGTTTGCATGAACAGAACTCTGTAAGATTTTTTACTCTCTGGTTAGATACCTGGTAATAACAACTTTGATTGGAAAGCCCCAGCTCTCCTTGTCTTTTGTCATTCCTTGTTGTTAAAAGTCTCTTTCATCGGCATCACCTTTCAGGAACATCTCTAATTGTGGCTCAAACTGAATAACGTGGTTGTCAAAACACCTTCCACCCAATTGTAAGAGGTTGTAACCATTATTGATGAGAAATTAGAAAGATTAAGGAGCATAAGGAGTGTAACTGTTTCCTTGATCAGAACTTGATTTCTGGATGAACATGTCACCTGTCACCGAGTATCTAAGAATCAAACTCAAAGGCAACTGATCACTGTGGTGCCAACACCAAGGGCTGGTAGCTGGTTGGAGAGCTAGAAGTGCCTTGATTCTGTGTATGCATGAGGTGCCTGTCTTTTGTACATGCTGATGCAGGGAGACACGGGTGTATGTTAACTCAGAAAGCCCTTCTTTGGGATGCCCATCACCCACAATGGTATGTCCACCGTCTYTGCTTTGCCTGCCTCTCCTGGGGTTGACCTCAAGTCATAGACCTCAAGAAAGCTGAGTGGCATGAAAAACAGGAGGTGAAGAGCTGCTGGCTAAACCTTGGAAGCAGGGAGCACAGTAGATCCCTTTCTTTATTATCATGTTTTTTCCCAGCTTCTTCATGAATTATTGTTCAGGCTGGTTCATTTTATTATTGCATGGAATTAGATCTTATTTTCCCAGCTGCAAGTGGTGGCCAGAAGGTTTTATAGGCGCTCTGAATGCGTTTGATAATGTGCAGCTCCTGGTCCTATTTGGAATTTAATATTGTTACTCCTCTTCTAAATGCCAGTAGCTTGAGCAAGGCCTGTTGTGCAGCTGCTGAGGCACTAATCTTTTTACATTTGGTGTGACAGTACTTTTCATGCTTCGGTTTTGAAGTTGAAATACTGACAAAATACTCTCAGGACAAAACAAGTAGAACCTGATTTATTTCTTAAGTATGCAGATGCTGTCTAAACATGTGCCTGCCTCTGGCTATGAAAACAACAGGAGCAGCAGATCTTGCTTTTGTCTAGACATGTGGCAATTGTGTCACTTTTCCCACTCTGATTGAAGACTGGCCAATTGCTAAGCCTCGTTTCTTTAATGGCTACATCTGTGGGGCAGGAACTGGCTGCTAAGAGCATTGCTTTTCTTYTTCTTCTTCTTCTTATTTCTTCATAATACTAGTTTCTGATTTCCTGCATCTGCTGAAGTCCACTCACTTTTACACTCATGCTTCATGTTTCCCAAAGGAGAGTGAGAAAGCTAGGAGAGTGCAACAGCCACGTGTTTATCCTATCCTGACCATCCTGCTGCCTCCAATAAAGACTTTCTCACAGTTTGTTTTGTTTTGTTTTGTTTTGTTTTTAAAGTTCCCATGCACAGCATTTGATAAAGACATTCTTGTGACACAATGCCCTGAAGACCGTCTCTTCCAACCCCGACCCACCTTCCCACTCAACACAAACCACTTGCTATTGCATGTTTTCCTGCACTTGCCRTTCTGCTCCTACACACACTCTGCGGCAGCTTGCTGGCTAAACCGGCTTTCCAATGTTACTTTAGCTCCAAGCAGCAAACAGCCTTTCTGAAGCACCTCTCCCAAATCTTGTTCCAGCTTTGCACCACCCACATGTAGCTGATCAAGCAAATCTAAGCTCTTCCCCAAAGTAGCAGACACTAGTTACTCATTTCCAGCTCTGTCTAACGCTCTGGGCTGAAGGGATGGATATACTGCCCATTTCCTATCCCTTTATTTTTCTGCTCATCACTTTTCTAGTCTTTTATAATGTGAATCCCAGATTCAAATACTTCTGCAAGATGACCTTCTATAAGTTGTGGATCTTCATCATTTCTGGTCTTGTTGTTATTGTGAGCATTCCTCGTGGACGTAACCCGGAAAACATGAAGTAAGTTGTCTGTTAGTTTTTTTTTTTTTTTTTTTAAAGCTTTAAGCATTAATGGAATTGATTTGCTCTCTATTTGGTGGCCCATGGGAGTTCTGCTGCCGTGAGGAGGAATTAGTTGTATGTTGGTGTGGAGAGTTGCCAGGCCATCTAATTCAGAGGAAGGATATGGTTTTCAGAATCTTATTTATTTGCAACCAGTTGCAGGACTTAACTGGAGAGTGCATAGCTGGATGTATTTGTGTGAGCTGCGATCAGTAGCAGTATACAATAGTAAGACATGCTCTTGGGATGGGGATTGAGTGGGGGGCTAAGAGTCAGGAAAATACTTCTGCTGACTCTGTTACAAGCAAGTAACTTCTAGTAGATAGGGCTTGTAGCCTCCTGAGATGCTACAAAAGTAGGATTTATTATGCCGTAGATATTGTATGCTGTAGTGGGAGTTCCCAGGTGTACCTCCTCCATAAGCCTCAGTCTTTCATTTAAAGAATTTTTCTTCAGTTCAATTGTTTTGTGCCTTTCTTCTTTTTAACACCCATTGATGATGATATATAATATTTTAATGAAATTACGAGCTGAAGGGTGGTACTGTTATGCTCCTGGAGACAAGTTATGGAACAAGTCTGGGACGGCAGAAAGACAGGCTCACAAGAGCAAATTGTAAGACAGAGTAGTTTGGATGGGAAGGATTTGACCCCTTCATCCAATTTCAGCTTCTGTCTGGCTCACATCTGCTCCCCGTTTTTCAGATATTTGCAAATGCTGTTACTGCCACTCAAATACATCTTTGGTATCAAGATAGTGGTGAAAGGCAAGGAGAACCTCAGAACTAACAAGCCCGCCATACTTGTGCTGAATCACCAGAACTCCCTTGACATTACGGGTATGTAGAAATTTTGCCTGCCCTGCTCTTGGCCCCAGTGCTCTGGGCAGGGCAGTAGTATGAGAGGAAATCCAACTACTTCAGGGGACTTGCAGGGAGGGAGCATMAGTCTTGGCTTGTCTCTAAACACGAGTACCACAGGGATGGCAGAATGATAAGAGTATTGGCTGTGAATTAATTCACCTCCAATCAGTCCCAAGCCAGGGTTCTTCAGGGCATTATAGTCAAACAAAAACTTTCCAGCTGAACTGGCTTCATATTTTTTATTCAAGAGGACTAGGATAACTGACTGACCACAACTGTATCGTAGCTGCTCTAACTCAGTGTTGGCAATGGTCCTGCTCTAAGTGGATGGTTGGTCTGGAGATCTCCATTGTGCCTTTCCCAACATGCTTATGACAGGGTGATGTTGGGTGGTCTAGTAGGAGGTGCAGGCATGACATCTCCCAGCTTAGAGGCTGGAGGGAACCTCAGGGAAGATGCCAACTTCTTCTGTCCCTGTTTTCCCCTTCCAGTGATGATGGAGATACTACCAAGTCGCTGTGTGCCCATTGCAAAGAAGGAAATCCTATACATGGGTACCTTTGGCCTGGCATGCTGGCTTTCGGGTATAATTTTCATTAATCGGAAGAAGAGAGAAGAGTCTATCAATATCTTGACAGAGGTGGCRCACTCCATGAACAAAGAGAATGTGAGTGGGGAGAACAATTTGAAGGGGAGCAGGAAGCACTTTGTGCCACATGAAAATGTGCAATTTGTTGTGGCTGGAAGGSGATTTTTTGTCTCTGGGCTGAACACTGAACCCAATGGGGTAGGAGTACCTCAGATGGGATGCAAGATGGTCTTGCATGTCCTGAAAGTGTTTGTGATGGAGAAAGTGGACGTATCCGCATGGCTGGGAGCAGACAGATCGTTCTTGAGTGGTGTGCAGTGGTCTGAGATAGTGCTGGGACTGTGGTCCCTCCATCTCAATGTCTTCTTCCTCCTGCAGTTCCAAGTCTTGATCTTCCCTGAAGGAACACGTAACCATGCAGGGTCCATGTTGCCTTTCAAACGTGGAGCCTTCCAGTTGGCAGTAAAAGCCCAGGTAAGAGACACCTTCCTCCCACCACACTGGGATGCAGTTTTCCTTCCATAATCCACAACCAACCCAGAAATATAAGGCTTCTGGTCCATAGCTTCCTTTGGGAATGAGCGGATGTTGAAGAGCCTAGCAAGAGCTAGGAGTGGCACAGGCTAGGCTGGGTGGAAAACATCTGTCGCTCAGATGGAAAAAATGGTGGATGGATCCTGACAAGACCCCTGGATCTGCATGCAAGAGTTTCTTCACAGGTCCTGCAGAATAGTCCCCTGTAAATAGTGATCTGGCCATCTCTGCACTGTTGACTTCAATACAGAGCTTAAAGGTGAAATCCAACAGAGAGAACATTGGAAAATATGGTTACTTGATCTAAGTAATCCTCTGAAATTCTACTAGAAACTGTCTAATTATCAGTGATACACAATAACTCATCTGAGAACATTGGTTCCTTTTTTATTTTTTTCTTGGGTGGAGGAGGGATGGGGAGATTTTTAAACTCACTCACTGTAAACTTGTAAACTGTCTTCCCTTCAGGTCCCCATTATTCCCGTGGTGATCTCTTCATACGACAGCTTCTATAGTCAGAAGGAGAGGAGATTTACAACAGGTAAGGGTAAAGCASAGGGGAGAGAAACTGCTGATCTCTCTTTCTCATTGATATCTGGGTGTTGGTACTAGCTAAGTCCTGCTAGTCAGCTAAGCCCTTAGAGGGAGCGACAGGATGGATGAGCAGAGAACTGTGTGCAGCATGCAGATAGCAATCAGACAAAGGCAGTCTTGGGGGAAGGAAGGAAGGAAGGGTGAGATTTCAGACAAGAATTCTGCCTTGTTCCATGAATTTCTCATCTCTTGCTCAAAACCTGTGCCAGGGAATCTGGGAGAAACAGCAGAAACTTGGGGCAGAGTCTTCTCTTTGCTCCACTGCACTGTCTTTGCAGATGCGTAGAAAATTGCAGAACAAAAGGAAACAGAGAGCTCAGAAAATGTCTATATGACATTTATAATAATATGACATATTATAATACGTCATATATAGTATGACATAATAATATGACATATATAATATGACGTATGACATTATGACATATATAATATGACATTTGTAATAATGACAAACTGTTGGCCACTGATAACTTTTCATGGAGGAAAAAAGATACAAGTCCTGGACTTCAAAAGGAAAATGCAGAAAAAAAAATCTGCCAAATAGACTGTGTCTGGTATCAAGTGCTTTCTAGTACTGGACACATGGGAGTCAGGAGCATGAACAAGGATTTTAGCTGTCTGTCCTGCTGTTAGCCTGCTCCATTCCCTCTTCGTCCATAAGATGCCTGCTCAGTTCTAGTGCACTTTCCTGGAGAATCAGAGGGGGCTTCCTGGTAAGAGTCATCTAGAGTGGGATAGTAACCTCTGGAGTAGTCCAGCCTCTTCCTTTGAGGAATGTTAGCTCCAAAGATAGAACAGGTTGCGCTGTGTCTCATCCAGTCCAAAGAGAAAGATAGCACAACCTTTCTGGACTTGTGAGAGAAGACTATTTGCAACTGTACGTACATTTGTCCTTATTTGTGCTATCACCTGAGGTGTTCACAGTTACCTGGGATTTCTGTGACTCCTAAACATGTTGCAGGGCCAGTCATTCCCAAACTGCTGATTATTAAGATCCTCACTGGTAGGATCTTCACTGATAGAGAAAGAACCACAATGAACTTTTCCTGTAATGTCCTCCATGGCCCGTCCCCACTCCATCCCCTTACTTTACCACATGGAGGTTTTGCCAGAGTTTGTAGTTGTTCTGTATAGGGTGACAATTTCTGCATGTCAGGGTGGAGGATCCTTTAGGTCAGGAGAGCAGGGGCTCAGGGTATGCTGATAAACTTTGGGAAAGCCCAATCTCTGTCTTGGGTGGAATGAATGTTGTGGGTCTGCATGCCTTTTCTTTTAAAAAAAAGACTTCATGCCTCTGCTACACCTTCCTAGCATGGCTGTGCTAGCAACCCTTCTGGTTCTCATTTTATAGCACACATGTAGAGGCATGAAAACATGCTAAAACATTAAAAATGCACCAYTCAATCACCAGGTCTTCAGGCAGGTCTATGTACAGGTGGTGTCTTGTCCTCTGGCAAGAATAAAAGCCAGTGGGTGGAAGAACAGAGGAGTATAATGATCACTTTTTCAGTGCTCTCATCCTGCCTCCTGACTGTCTGTTGCTTAAATTTGCTACCTCTCAGCCAAAGAGGCCTGTCGTCATTGCTCTCCCAATCTGCATTTCTGGAAAAGGCAGTTCTGCTCTATTGAGTATACATGATCCGAGCATGGCCAGGCTGGATGTGGTGTGTTACAGAYATCTCACCCTCTTTGCCCTCATCTGGACAGACTTTAAAGTCTCAAACTACCCAGCAGTGGGTAATTTCAATCCACTGTGAAAGCTGACTTTATTCCTACTGCCTGTACTCTGTTTGACAACTCACAATGCCCCTTTATTCCMTGTGAATTATTGCTTAGGATGTTCTCTGGAGCTAGTGTAAGAAAGAGATTCACCTGGGGACAAGGATTTGGGTAAATAATGTGTGTATTTGGGACGCAATGGGGTTGCCATGTGAAAGAGGGCATTTCCATTTCTTTCTGTCTTGTTCCTTTGTTTACACTGATCTCTATGTTATATCTCCTCCAACTTTCCTATAACCCTCTGACCCTCCTGTCTTACTTCTGTAGGGAAGAGCACCATCCAGATCCTGCCAGCAGTGGAAACCCAAGGCCTGGGCCCAGATGATGTTCCCAAGCTCACCGAGCAAGTCCGTGACTCAATGCTTGCTGCCTATCAGGGGATATCAGGCATGACAAATGGAGCTTCCCACTAGTGATCCTGTCTTTCAGCTCCAGGAGCTTAGGGATAGGGCATGGCAGCCACGGGAAGATCTGAAATCACAAACCTCCCTGAATTACAACATTGACATACCAGTGATGGGCAAAATACCCTCAGTGGAAGGAAAAACTTTTAAATAAGTAGGGGCTGGTGAAATCTTTCCTTTGTTGCTGCCAAAGAACCACTTGTACAACCTAAGCTGTGCCCTAAACACACCATGGAYAACAGAACATGTTGTTTAATTATAACCCAAGGTCCTCTGTCCAAGTGGACACCAGCCAATTTCAGGTAGATGCAGACCCTTCCTGTGATCCTTGCTACATGTTTATAATCAACTTTTTCTACTCAAAACCAACAATGTGGAGACATTTGTCTGTGGGACCATGGTGATTCAACCAGATGTTGGGTCCTGCAGCTGGCACTCTTGGAGAAGAGATTGTACAGCTTGAGGCAGCAGGTTCCATTCACCTGGAAGTGCGTTCAGAAGGAAGCACTGTCTCTTTTGCTTTCAGTGCCTGGGCTTGAAACTTTGAGGGGAATGTGTCCAAGGGACTGAAATGTATTGCTGAAGACTCTAGCTGTACCCTGATAATCATATGATTTTATGATTTTTTTTTAACACAATCTAAAGATTTTCAATTCAAATATATTCCAGAATTACTGATTTTTAAATATTGCCTGGTTTTACTCTGTCTTCTAGTCTACGCTGGACCATGGACAACAGAGCACTACAAAACCAAACAGAGTCTGAGCTTCATGCACTTAGCTTCATTTCTGCTGTATTATTAAGACAAAAATGATGGTATGTGTTTGTATATGCATCAAACATGGCCTAAAAGAGACAGCAGCGCACCATGATCCCCAAGAAGTCCTACAAGGATGCATTTGAGAAATGAGTGAGGCTCTGTGGGCATAAGAGACCTTGATCCAGTCAGTGCTGTTTGGGAAACCAGACTGCACAGCCAGCATGCCATAGTGTCAACTGCTATATCATTGCATACCACCCAGACCTGGGTGGTGGCATTGGTCTACATCAGCCTCCCTGGTTCATGGATGGGCAGCAGCTCTTTGGCCTTCTTAGGTGAGATGGGCTTGACTCAGCAGCACATCTACATGGCAAAGCCTGCTTGCGTGCTCTGTAGGCAGGGACTATTACATGGTTGGTACTAGGCACCTGTATAATGGCTCCTCATCAGAGAGGCACCTGCTTCACCAGGAAACTTTAKACAAGAGTCTAGCTTAGGTTGCTAGAGTCTTGCTTACATATCCTTGCTCTCATTTCCTGCCCTCCTCCCCACCTGAGCCAAGAGATGGAAACAATACAATTTGTACTTGTTCACCTTAGGATTTAAATAATAGATGCCTCTAGGCATCAAGACAGAATTGCATTCTCCAGCGTCTTTAAAGACGAAAATCTCTGTGCTAATTACAAACAATCCAAACAATTTATGCTCCTATACAAAACAAGGAGATAAGGAAAGTTGTGATAATGATTACATGAACTTAGTGATTTCTGAGAAGGATAAGAAGTTTGATTTATGATGATCATTAGTGTTTAATTAGCTGTAATGTAGAGAYTATAAAAAAAGCTGATGTTTAAATCCTGTTTTGTGAGAGCACTGCAGCTTCCAGATTTGTCAGTCCTTCAGAATGGGAAGTATAATATTTCTGTCTTGGTTGCTAATGTCACTGCAGAGCCATAAATGATACCGCACCTAACTGAGTCTTGTCAACTTCTGAACATTTTTTAGGACAACAGAAAACACAGTGTCACATCCCTTCTGTCTGAAGGGCTGCACTGCTGAAATATTTTACAAATGAATGAACTAAAGAACATCATAGCACAGCAGATACAAGAGTAGATGCAGTTTTGAGCTTTTTTTTCTGGCAGAAGCACATGCAAGAGGCTGAACAGCCAGCAATCAGATTGAGAAGTGTGATGTAGGCAGCAGTTCTCCAAGAGCAGCTCAGCATCATTAGGAGTTTCCAATGTTAATCTGAGGAATAAGATTAGAAATTGTCAATTAAACACCAAAGGCTTCTGAGAGATAAGAAATCTTTCCAGGACACACTATTTCACCTCACATTTTTTTCCTTTACTCCACAGTTCCTGAGCACTCAGTACCCACAGGCAGATATCCAGGTTTGCCTGTTTATCCTTTTAGCTCAAAGTTACTGCAGTACTTCTTGCCCCTTTCAGTGACCTAATACCAGCGAGGTCTTTGGGGACAGTTTCTTGGCACTTGTGAATGTTTAACTTCTGTCAGTAGCTGTTTAACATACTGGGATTGTAATGCTGCAAGGTTATACAAACGTGGTTCAGATCCTTTCCAGACTGGTAGTTAAATTGTCTGATCTACTGGCTCAGACAATTTCAGTGACCATAAAAATAAGTAAATAGAACTATTCAGGAAGTGTCTATTTTTTAGAGAGGTGGAGAGAAGGAACTGGAAGAGAATCCCAAAGACTGGGATGGAGTCACCAACACATAGAGTCTTTACATCAAGTGGGAGTRTGTCTTGCTTAAAAGTAAGTCTTTGTCTCAAAAAACAGTTCATTACACTCAACCTGGAAACTGCATGGAGATGCTTTCCAGTCTGTTCCTTGCAAAAGGACACAGGTGATCCTAATATATTGTGATAGACCACATCTGGTTTGCTAGAAAGAAAGCTCTAGATACATTCTTCTCAGGCCAAGCTTGTCTTAGTTCTCCCTTCATCCCTTCCATTTGGGAATGCCTATGCCAAATATATGTCAGCAAGAGGTCAAAGCTAGTGCTTGTTCCTACATAATTGCTGTTTTACTGTCTTTCCTGTGAAGAATGATCTAAATATCTTGGAACAGATTATGGTGACTTGGAATGTCAGACTGAGAGAGCTGGGCCTGTTCAGCCTGAAGAAGGGAGGCTGGGGGCGGGTGGGGAGTGGGATACCAGTGTATAGAAACACCTCAGGGAAGGAGTGAGGAGGATGGGGCTGGCCTCTTTTCAGTGGTGGTCACTGTTACTACTAGAGGAAACGGCCACAAACTGAGGCACCAAAAGTTCCATAGGAACTTAAGAAGTTTTTCCTTAACAATGAGGGTGACAGAGCCCTGGCCCAGGCTGCCAAGAGAGGCTGTGGAGTCTCCTTCTCTGGAGATCGTCAAAACCCACTTGGATGCAGCCCTGTGCCACATGCTCTAGCTGACCCTGTGTGTGCAGGGCAGTTGGACTAGATGATCTCTAAAGATTCCTTTCAATCTTAAGGATTCTATGATTCTATGAATAAAACATTTAGAGGAACACATGTTCACAGGAGCCAAAATAGTTTGGGTTTCCTGGAATTCTCCTAGTTGAAGAGGAAGAGAGAGCCTGTAAGGAATGATTAAGGTGACAGATTGCAAGAGACTAGACTAGCAGGGGATCTGTCTAGCTGAGCATAGAGCTGAATGGATAGTCAACATGTTTTGAGGGGCAGAGACTGCAATGACCTTAATTCTTTTATTTTTCCAAGTACAGAGAAGTCTGATCTTGCAGGACATTTCTTATTTTTGATGAGYCTCAGGCAAGAATAATCTGTTGCATACCTTTCATGCCACTTGCAGGCTAATCTTTCCAGGATGAGAGGTTGAGTGTGCTGATCTCACGGCAGTCTACAAAGTCCTTGGGATAACTGCTGACCTTGAACATGTCCTTGGGTACCTTTTTGATATGAGTATTGTCACAGATCAGCTTCGACAGGGAGATTTTTTCTAGAGCATTCATCTGCTGTCGAGTAAAAACTCCTGGGTTCTCCCACCAGAACCTGCAATGATATTTTCAGAAGCATTTCATTGTCACTTTGAAGGCATTTGGTGCTAGGTATTTGACAAAATGAAAATCTGTCCAAGGTGAATCCCTGCTCAGATCCACCTTGACTCATCAAGCACTATGTGCACCCATTTGAAAAAGTGTCTCCAGGGGGATGCCAGCCAGATCTGGATTTTTCCACACTCATTATCAGGGCAGAGAGCCCCTCTTTTTCACATAGCCTCACAGAAGATGTAGTGACTGATGCTCCTCATTAGTATCCTGAGACCAATGTCACTTCRGTCAGGAACAACTGCAGATCATCCATGGCATGGAGTTGGCACTCCCCAGCCGTATGGTCTGTAAGCAGGGGCTGCAAATAGAGCCTGCTGGCAATTGGGACTAAAACCATAGTGCAAGTCCTGCTGGGGTGTGGACTGGATCAATGTGTGGCATAAACTGTCACCATTTTTTACCATAGCAAACGGCTTGCTCTTAGAGCTACCTACCTGTCCCCATCACGAAGATTCCTGAATTGGGTGGCAATAATGCAGGTGAGAAGAGGACCGACTCTGCCCTGAGGAACAAAAGGCTCTGCGATTGCTCCAATCCAGAAGTCGATATTTTCTGGTTTCCCATACAGATCTATAAACTTTTCAGCCAGCTTGGAATTGCGTAGCACCTCAGAGAGGTCACTCGCGCTTTGAGGTTGGGAGAGCCCACAGAATTGCCTCCAGGCATTGTAACCTGAAAAAGCAGAATGGCAGCTCATCCGCATCCTTGTGTCCCCACTACCTGCCTAGACTCAGGAGCTTAACAGACCTCTTGGCCCACACTCCATGCCCGCTTCATCCCATGTCACTAAAGCATCAGGGAGACCTTATCAAAGTGGGCACTGGCAAAACATACGCTCTTTTCAAAAGGGTCTGTTTGCATGCACACATTAGAACAACAATTTGGTCTGTCTTTATMCATGATTAAGAGTTCAGCACATTGTAAATATTAAATTTAGCTGACGTTGAAGCTGAGCGTATCAGTGGTTTTCTGGGAATCAAATGTCTGGAATCAAAATCCTGGGAAAAAAAAGGCAATATTGGCCTGTGTTTAACCGAAGAGTGCCAGTTCCTCCCCAAGACCAGGGGCAATCATATCTCTGGATAAAGACATAAAACAAGTCTTGATTAGACAAGATGCTCTCTCTAGCTTGTGTGAAAGCTGAATTTGGTTTCTTGGGCCCGTATCTTTGATTCAGAGCTCTGGCACCTTTTTGTGAGTTATAGCTGAATTTCTGTCTAGTTTTTCTGTGTACTTACTCTGGGTTACAGTTTTTGTGATTCATCCCAGAACATCAAATTCATATCTAGGCCTTTCTGACACCATGTTTTATCTGTTTTTCCCCCTTCACAAATGCAAGTTTGTCGGTCATAACTATTTCAGGGGATTCAGCARAGATAATTTTACAACTGAATCACTTAAACCCCTCATGCTTTCACTTTGCAATACACTACTGCTTCCCCTTAYCTTTAACACATCAGGCCAAACATAATTTTTGCTTTCCTAAATCTCTCAGAAAAAAAAAACAGAAAACAAACAAGAAAACCCTTTTTTAATACAGAAAGCACTTCTTCCAAGAGTCTAATTGCATTGATCCTTCTCCATCAAATTGAGGTGCTGTTTCTACTCTTTGGTATGATAAAAAYCTCAGCACATTCCTGGAGCTTCCTTAAGTAGCTGAGGAAAAAGGAGTATTTTCCRCAGAATTGTGGACTTACACATCTTTACCTGGAAGACCATGGTCCCTTCCCCTCTGCAAGTTCAGGGCYGCTAGATCCAAACCCATTATTGCCGTCTGTTCAAACAGATGATTCCGGAGTTCCTCAATGAGCAGTTCATTCTGTTTCATCAGTTTTGCATGGTCAGACATCATTCCTCGTAAGAGTGGGTCAATACCACCTATGTTCATTGCAAATTGAGAAAAGGCACAGACTTTTKTCAACTAATTCTAACTTTCATGGTGCATACAGCAATATAGATCCTTTCTTCTTCAGTGTTCATTTCACCTAGCCTGGCCAAACAGGACCGAGMCAGCTACAGCTCAGAACTTCTAGAAGGATGACTATAGAGTAACTACAATGATCACTGGATTTCAAATGAAGTTTCCAAGAAGGACAACAGATAGAGCAGAAGCAACACCTTCTGGACACTGAATCCCTTGCTTTTACAGGCAGAATCCCTTTCATCTACTCATCAGGCCCACCTTCCAACTAGGAGSAGTGTTTCCACTACAAGACTTGAAAAGAAAACAATTACATGCTCTCCTTCCTGGTTCAGACAGGAGAGCCAACTTTCCACCCTAAATCTTAGGCTGATATCAGAATTAAGGTTGGAAAGGGTCTCTGGCGTCCCTGCTCCAAACAGGAGCTAGAGCAGGACTAATTTCAAAATTATAGCAGGTTGATTAGGGGTTTGTTCAGTCAGGTTCTGAAAGGCCTGAGAATGGAGGTCCTACCAGGTCTTTCAGCACTTGTCCCAAAGACTCTTTCTTCCAGTTGGAAGGAATTTCCTTTCATGCAACTTATTTCTATTTTGGCCCTGTACACTCAGAGAAATGTTTGGCTCCGTTTCATCTGTAAAGAAMCCTAGCAGGTCGGTGAACTGCAATCAGAGTCACCACTCATGCTGCAGCTGTCTTTTCTACACCCACTTCTTTCTCCTAGTCCACCAGGTCTCTTTCTGCAGTGAGTCCTTACCAGTCTGTTTCCAGGATCTACTGATGCACAGGAGGGTTCAGCTCCAGGTTTACAACTTGCAGTTGTTTTGTTTACAATTAGATATTAATTGACATTAATTTATTAATTATTTAACATCTGTTCCTAGATTTGTTGGTTATATTGTTTTCATAGCCGTTAAGAACACAAATACTAAAACAAAGCAAAATTGGACACGTGTTTCTTCCAGTGTATTTTCCTGTCCTAGCTCAGACTGCACTAGTAATGCTTTGGCCATGCCTATTAATTTCACAGTGATGTAAAGCAACCAGTTTAGACTAACCTAAATTTTGCTTAACTGACATTTGGTGTCTTGAGGCTGATGCTTTCCAGAATAATGTGAGCAATTGCACTAAGTGTGTGTAGTAGGATGCACACACTGTCAGGTCTCATTGAGCTGGAAGACGGCTATCTGAAAAGYCCCTTTGCTCTGCTGCATTTTCCAGTTATTTACTGGTATTTTCAGAATATGGATGCAATTATCACCACTAAAGTGGCTCTTTCTGAGGAGCTGGTGATTGAGGATGTTCAACAGTTAACAACACGTGACTTTTGGCAGAATTCTTTGTCTGTTACAAGGCTGTGTTTGGAGACAATTCTGCCACATTTAGCAGAATGATGATTAGACTTCCCCTAAACATCTTCCAAGCTGAATGGAACTGTAATATGGTTGAGACAAATTACATAATTATGTAAATTGAGCTCAAAACGTTTTTGGAGTTCAAGTCTGGTGTGTCTTAGCAGTTAGCCACCATTTGGACACCTGCTCCAGACCTAGAGCAGGATGACTGGCTGCCGTATGTWCTTACCTTCCATTATAATTCTCCAGGAAGCACAAAAAGTCAAGCGGAGAAGAGTGTGACCTAATAGTTGAAAATTGTCATCTAAACGGTGTACAAGGGGCTGCACTGAAGTATGACCAAACCGAAAAGCCAGGGAAAAAACATTTGCCACTGTAGGATCCACAGTCTCGTTGTAGCCACYGTATGGTGGAATCCACTTGCTAGTCTCCTCTCCAAGCAGCAAGGGAAGGTAGTATTTGTATGTTATTATCTGAAAGAACATACAGGCAGAGCTGGTCAGAAATTATGGCATCAGTTATAAGCAGAAATAGCACCAAATTCAAAATGCAGAACATGAATGTGGAGGATAAAATAACAAAAAAAAAAAAAAAAAAGAAAAAAGAAACCCTACTGAAAGGCAGCATTTGCATCTGAGAGAGGAGGAAGATTTTACATGCTTTCCACCCTGACTGTTACTGCAGAAGATGACAACCAAAAGTGCTGAGCTGGAACAGCCCACATCTACTGAACAAAATACACAAGTCACTTTACACTCCTTTTCCAGGAGATTTTCAACCCCTAAAAGAACTCTGAGATCTGCTAAGCCTGATTTGCCTCATTTTCTGGGAGGCAAAATAGCTATAATCATAGAGATGATAAAGAATGAGCAGTGGCCAGTACCTGGGTTACAGCACCTATGATCTTCCGAGTCTCCTGGTAAATTTTTTCTCCATCCCAGTGAGGATTTAACTTCTTCAGCTCCCTAGCTATGCGATTGTGCTCTCTTAAAAAGACAGTGTGCAAAGCAGAGAGTCCCAGGTTTTCAGCTGCCCGTATATCACCTGCAAATGGAAATATTGCAGGAAATATGTAAGCGTTTTTTTGTTTTCAAGAGCAGATTTATGTTAAAGGAGACAGGCTGGTAATAACGCCTGTGCTAAGCTGTCCRGTGGTCCACACAGTCTCATTTAACACACTGTAGGAAGGCGTTAATGCCAGATCTTTGTTTCCAGCCCAGGCAGGCCATTCACTCTCTCCAAAGCGTTTGGCTGTTTTGGAGGACAAGCTYTTGCCAGTTTGAAAGGTTTTGCAGATTTTTGTGAATGAACTGTGAAAATCTAATGCCTGACTTCCCTATGCACATCAAGGCTTTTGAAAATATTCCTTCATATCAGGTGAGTAAATTCTTTTTGAAAATTTGCCTCAGTTCACATAAGTTATAAATGGTTTGGGGAGATCTGTGAATGTAACTTTAGTACAGACACTGGATGGCATGCAGTGAAGCCTGACAGAAGAGGATGGAAGAAACACCAAGTAACTGCTCCTTCAACAAGTAATTCCTCACACACRTCAAATAAGACAATAATGTACAATAGAATTTACACTCTGTCGTCCTATGGCTGTCTTTGCAAGTGTCATCTCTAATAAACTTTTTATGCTTTGCTTAGGCTGGAGCATTTTTCATTTGAAAAGACTTTCTGAATTKTAAATTTGATTAGAGACTGACAGTTCCAGGTTTATCTGAAATTGGTTAAAAATTTTCAACTATTAAAATGTAGAATGTAGTTCTAGAGACAGTAACYGCATTGGTAAAGAACTATTAACTGTTAGGATTGAGTTGAAAACTGGTGAACTTAGGTAGGAAAATCGCTTAGAAGTTTCAAACAATGGTGGTGTTGAGTTTTGAAAAGAACTTTTAAAGGTTGGATGACTTCCTATAAGAATTTGAGGAATTAAACATGTAAATATACTTATATTCAATTAAGAAGTTCTTGTCAATTCTTGTTCTATTAATTTTCCTCTGTCTTTTGCCTTACAATATCTTCCAATGACTCATACAAATACAATGACCTATCAGTCACTTGGCTGCCACGACCTTTTTTGACTTTATAGGCCACAGAAAGACTTTTTTGTTGATCACATCAGCAAAGAACTGTACCCCAGACGTGCCTTACCTGCTTTAAAACAGGGGATGTTCATGCTCTTGTTTGTGAATACACAAACACTAACTGTTTTATTCTCAAAGGGCAGTAACTCCAGCCCTGCATCAGTAAAATTCTGGTTGACTGCCATCAAACCCAGGTCATTGGTATGATTTCGAAGTCTCTTTGCCACATACTGTTCGCTGCCATATACCATGCTGGCATCAAGGAATGAGCTAACTGCATTGATCTGCTCTCGAATAAATGTCTTGGGGTTGCAYGTTGAGGCTGTCTGGGTGAATGGCATACAAGAATTTGATCTCTGCATCCGTGGGTCATCTGGAGGGAACTAAAACAATCATAAGCAATGCCAAATGTTATTTTTAGGGTGTTTTCAGGTAGCGTGGGGTAGAATGAAGGTTGTTATACCTTAATTGGGAAGCAAGGGGACTTGAAGACACAGTCAGTCTCACACTGAAGCTCCTCATTCGCTCCTGCACTATTGAAAGGGGCCAAATCCATGTCGTGGGTGATCCACTGGCCCCAGTGCATGAAGACTAGAGAGAGATCTTGATCGTGAGTGGTGCTATTGTTGACTGTTCGAGCAATTTCATTTGACACTTTTCGAACCTGTAGAAACCCAAGAAGACAGGGTGGTTCATCTCTTTACCAAGGTGAATTTGTCCCTCACTACAAGACTGAGACTTATCCATGAGACTGTGGATAATACTAGCTATCTAAAGATGCTTCTATTGGATGCAATAAGGGCAGTTTTCACTCTATTGTTTGAGCAAAAATAAAGGTTCTCACCAGAGGGAGTGGAAATCCATTGTAAAGCTTTCCTTCACTTGCTCCTCTGGGAACAGATACTCCATCCTCATATTCTGCAGGCAGCCAGCGAGTGAATGCTTGGTTGGAGGCTCCAAAATGAAAATGCTTTCTGGAACATTGAAAAAAGAAACACAAACACGTGTATTATCTCAGAAAGGGAAACGTTTGTAGATGCATTTTTCTTGCAGCCCTCTAAATTCTGTCCGATTCCTACTCAGCAGAGGTGATAGCTGCACTTTGTCCAGAAAAGACTGAGAAAACAATATCAAGAGTATTACTGTAGGTAAAAAACAAGCTTTCTGAGCTTAAAAGGACTCCTCATGCAACTTTATTGTTTTTCTTTGGATTTAAACCTCTGTTTATTATTGTATCTGTTTCAAGTGCTTCCACATGAAGATTCTCTGAAGTGCTGGTTGGAAAAGGCCTCTGCAGTTTGTTTTCCAGCATTACTGCTACCAATGATCAGAGTGGCCCTGAGCTGAGGCCTGACAGCCTCCAATAAAGACCTCACACACCTCTGTGGAGACCTGCCACAAGGTTATCCCTTCAGGGATTTTGTTCCTTCATGTCCCACATGAACCTCCCTAGCTGCAGCCTTTGGCTGTATCTCTTTATTATATTGTTCCATKCTACTGAAGTGACTTTGACTTGTCATTTCATAACTGCCCTTCAAACAGAAGAGGTGACAAGTAGATCTCCCTTCAGCCTCCTCATTGCCAAAATGCTGAAGAACTTTTTTTTCAAGTCTCAGAATCACCGTTGCCAGAACTAGAAAAGCCAAGAATGAAAATCTTCATTCACTTCCCATCCCTGTATAATCACAAGGAAGTGTATKTGGTAGCCACACAAACATGAGACCTGTAAATATTTCCATTTGCTTTATGCAATGCATGAACAAGAGGCCAAGTCTTATGTGCCATTGTGTTTACTGAGTATAATAAATACGAATTATTTGTACCCATGATGTCCAGGAGAGCTCAAAAAAAAAAAATCTGCTCATATATTCAGTCCAAGATATCTGAAGTTTGACTGCCAATGCACTCACAAGTGCAACGCATGGTGTCTGCTTGAGTCCRAATTAAATAATATAATACACATTACAGACTAAAGAGGAGTGCTTTCCTGAGGCCTCAAAACGAGCTAAAAGGTTGTGCTGGAATTGCATTCTAACTGCCACAACCCCGATATCCGCTCTGCTCTATCTCTACCTCCCCAAGAAATAGCTTCCCTTCAGTGTAAGCAGCATGCAGAGATCAGTGGGCTCAGATTTGAAAGTTTTGTGGAAAAGACATCTTTTTTTTTGTGCCAAGCATAAGTGGAAATGAAACAGCTGTACAAGCCTCACCTAAATGAGCATTTCCTTCTTGTTGCTCTGTGAAGGAAACTCATGCAGAATGACCTAAAAACATCTMTTCTGAGTCAGTCCTTAGGCAGGAGATGCTCTTTCTCCACAGACAGATCCTACCTGTTGTTGCACTCTCCAGAGATTGTCCGGTAAATGCCATCATCTTTGCATTTGATGGAATAAATCTGGGAGTAACAGCCTGTTTCTTTGGAAATCATTTCCTTCTGTCTGCTGTCTAGTAGATCTACAAGAGAATCCAATAACAAAGTTTCTCTTTTCCRTCTCTCAACAACATGAGAAATTTAGCACAAAAAACAGAGCAGGTCTATGCTGAATGAGTCAACTACAAAATCCCACAAGATAATAATACTTTTGGAGAATTTTAAATGTATGTCAGCTCAGTGCCTTTTCTCTAAAAATGGTGCATGGATGGAGAAGGCTCATGCACTAACTGTGGAGGTCTAGAGTCAGCAGATTCTCTGAGAATATCCAGGACTTTTTATACTGAGAGTTCAGGTTACGATTCATCTGCCTAAAAGTAGACATCTACCTTAGGGTGGCTAGATCATCACTTATCCCTTTTTTGTTACAGATTTTTTTCACCCAGGATGTATTTGTTGAAGAGTATGTACACAGGAAGTTGCTCCATAACAGCGGATATTCAGGAATTGATTTCCCTGGAATAATTTGTGTCTCCATGTCCCTCTACACGCCATTGACCATTAGTTCAACCAGAGTCACTCTTGCAACACCTGAGTCTACCCTTGTCAGCCACAATTGATGGAGAGTCCAGCGAGTGTTTCATTCTCTCTAATGGGCAGATTCTAAGGAACACAGGATAAAATACTTCCAGCAAGTGCCTATTCCTTCCTATGGAAATTCTGTTCAGCCTAAAACCTTAGCCTCATGTAGCCCACKTCAGCTGAGATCAATCCATGGTCATGCAGAGATTTGAGAAACAATGAAAMTCGTAGCCAGACATGAGATTTAGGAGTGAGGAACAATGCCACAGGGCTCAGTTCTAAGAAAGCCTTCCAAAGGAGCTGCTTTGCACCAGTAAATTATCAATGTGAGCTGGGTTGGCAGGGACACTATTGCTGCCCACTATATGGAAGGGCTGCCTTGCAGTCTGCACTGCAGTAGATGAGTGTTGAACCCAYTGCGTCTTGGTGGATACGCACTCTTGTGAAGTTACAGAATTTAGCTCTAGTCATGGAGATCAGTTGTTTTAGCATGTGGTTTTAACTTCTCCAGCAATTGATTATCAAGATGACATGTTGTTCTGTCAGTCCCCCAGGAGAAGGCATCTAAAGTCACACTAGATGTGAGGTGAGCCAGAACTGTGGAGATTTACCATCTGGATTTGAACTGCTGATTTGAAGCTGTGAATCGCCTCTGAATCATCTCTGGGGCAAGGGAATCTGGTGTGGCATGGGACAATCTCCCCAGAGAGTAACATGGAGCACCAGCAATATTTTACACCAGAACAGAAGCAAGACCAGAAGCTCTCAGGGCAATACACTCAGGACATTTTGTGTGAGAAGTCAAAGGTGAGCTTCTAYTCCCTGCAGCCAAAATTCCCACCACTCAATGCATTTTGTCCCGATTTACCTCACTTATTTTTAATCACCTGTTGTTAGCTTTCTCACCTTAAGTGGTTTTTATAGTCAGAAGTTGAGAAAGGCACTGCTAAAGTTTGATTAAAATAGAAAGTATCTTCGGTCAGCCTTTGCACATGCTTTTTTTCCAGGTCTGGTCACTTTGAGTCTCAAAGTGGAAAGAGCTGGGGCCTTTATTGCAAAGGGTTTTATCACCACTTATTTGAAGAGTGACGGAACTGCTCTTCGAGCTTTTCTATGTTTTTTTTTTTTCTTTCTTTTTTTTTTTAAACACTATTAGCTGTATGCAACATTTTTGTCTAAAGCACATTACCTGTAACATTAAATTCCCCTTTCCCATACATCTCAAACTTCCTTTTCAGTAATTTCAAAGTAGTTTCCAAATAATCAGCCGCACGCACCGCAGATCTGGTTTTTCCTACTGGTTCTTTTAAGTGCTTCAGGAAATCTGTTGGTGTGGCATCCTTCTTCTCCAGCTTTCTCTTTGAGCTAAACATAAGAGAGTCCCAGTAAGCATCATCTCCAAAATCGGACCTGTTGTGCTGGGCTGGGTCATGTTCAAGAACTCAGACACAGTATCACTGCTCTGCTCACCTACAACAAGCTGACTGCTCATCAAGTTTACACATGAGCAGTTCTTAGCTGAATYATGGTAAACAAATTATCATGATCTCTTGTTTTCAATTTGTATATAAGGATTCGTTGTGATGAGAACATAATACATACAAAGCTGGGATGATACATGTAAAACTGATTTATTCAGTGACTGGATATCCTTTTGCTTTAATATGTCTCAAGGTAGTCTACAAACCAAGAGACTGTCTTGGTCATGTAGTCTGTCTTTCTGGCCCCAGAGATTCTTATCCCCCAAGGAAACAAATTCAATAGGGTTAGCAGACAGACACTCCTTTCCAACTGCCTGGTCCCTGATCTGTGAATCTGGAGCTATAAGAAGAGGGTAGCTAACTTCGGAGTTCCACCAAAGCTTATGAATAAGAGGAGCAGGGGGGCTGGACTAGATGATTTCTAGGAGTCCCTTCCAACCTCAACCATTCTGTGATATTCATCTGCACAACTATTTCATGAGTTTGCTTCTTTTTGARAGAGGCAGAACTTCAGCAGCCAGGAGAGGGCTCGGAGTGTACTTAGCCTATTCATACCACTGCAGACTACCACATATATCAGCAGTGTAAGTAATGCAGGATGAAGGGTGGTCCTGCTGCTGACAGAGGACACTAGAGGCCAGGAAGGCTGAGCAGAAGAATCTGTTCAACTACCTCAAGGAGAATCCTTGAGCAAAAGTGTCTCCATAATAACTATGCAGCAGGCACCAGAAGACATTCATTTCTCCCATTGCTTTGCAATGTTAAGCCCTTCCCCTTCAAGCAAAAGGGACTCACCTTTCTCGGGCAAGTAAGTATGCTGCATCTACGAGCTTCTTGGCTTCACGAATGCTGCTCAAAAGAGAGGAGTCTGACAGCACCTTTGAGTATCCTACTCCAGAAAAAAGAAGAGAGCAGGGCATAAGGACACTTTGCGATGCACATCAGGAAGTAAAGGAGCAAGGTTTTTCCCTACATCATACTTTGAATACCTTGGACACTCAGAATGAGCATCTGGGCACCATTTAGATTCATTATCTTGATGAGTTACATCTTTCCACAAGAGCTAATTCTGCCTAGTTGTTCTTCTCTTTTTTGCTTCTTCTGCATAAAGCTTCTGTACCACAATCTTTGCACTCATCCTTGCAAGCCTCTTTCAGGAAGGATATAAATTCATAGGGATGTCTGAACTTATGCCTGCCTTTGCTGGAGCTTTTTACTTTCCCATTTGGAGTTCCCATTTCCATGTGGCTGCCACACTGAGCAAAGGTTAGAGGCAATCCCATTGCAGCATTCCAGATGAGGCAAAAATGTGCAGTATGAAGATGTAACTAGAGGCTATAGGAAACTTTCCTAATTTAAATTTAAATGAAGATAGCTCAACTAGTCCTTGGGCTTYCCAGGCACCCCAGGCAATACCTAGGTACATATCTAAAATAACTCAGAGGAATTTCCCTTAGACATCTCCCCTTCTTCACTGGGAGGTCAAACCAAGCGTGGCCTCTACATTGCAGATGCCCAAGGGAAGTAAGATGAATCTCATGTTAGATAAGCCAAAGTTCATAATAGGCAACATCTCTCTTCATCCACACTAGGTCCCTCTCAACTGACCCTTGTTCTCAAGGCACCAACCTACTGAGAGGYACCACAGGGGAACAGGAGCAGCTTACTGCCATACAGGTTAGTATGACAGGAGCACAGCCTCCAGTTACCATGTAAGCAACCACATAAAACACAAGGAAGAGCAGCAAAAAAATGAGAAAGAGGACAGAGCAAAGGAGTTCCAGCAGTAGTAACAAGAGGTGCAACAAGGAAGTGAGCAAACATACAACACAGACTCAAAAAACTGCAATTACCTTTGAGAACTCAAAACGCAATGGAAATTGGCTAATAGTTTCACGATGATAATGGGAACTGAATGGGAACAAGAAGCTGCATGGATATGCAGAGAGTGATTGGGTAAGCACTGACTATTAAAAAAAAAACCTGAAAACTGGCTAGAGAAAAAAGAAATGGATAAAAGTGAAAAAAAGAAGCCATTAACTATCAGATCCTCTTAATGTCGAGATGACCCTAACATTGAATTCTGGCAGCTTGGAGGAAAGCCTGCTCTCCCCAGGACTCCATTCAGCCCCAAATCCTCCACACAATATTACACCCTTCTAATCACAGTGGTGGCAGCAGCACAGACAGAGAATCTTACCACTTGATGAGGAGGTCCTTGCCCCAGGTATGCACAACATGATGACAAATCCCAAGAGAATAATTCCTGGTTTTATTCCTGGACAGAARCGCAACAGAAGTCCTCTCAGCAGAAACTGGATAGACAGGCTTTCAATGAAGCCTCAAAAGAAAGTGACTCTTTCAGTTYGGTTTGAATATTTCTTTCAGGATATAGGAAGAAAATGCAGACTGCCTCTGAGCATGTTTGTAGCTTGACTGAAGAAATTGTATGTGTAGAAAGGACATGAGCCATACGTGTGATGCAGGGATAAAATAACTGCCAGGGAGGAGGTACCTAAATATTGTTCAGCTTTCAGTAACGCAGGCTGTTGGCAGGAGAACTGGAAGAAGGCAATATCCTGATATTATGAATGGTAAGGACAGTCTATTGCTAGCATAGAGGAGGTTAGACAATCTGTCCACTGTCCTTTTGTCCCCACTGTCCCCTATATCTTCTTATTGATATGCTGAGCAAAACAAGCTGCTAAGACTAGCACGAGTTCTCCATTGTTTGATTCCTTTCATTAGCCTCCTTCATACTCCCTAATATTTGTCACTAAAGTTTTCCACCCTAACACTAGGGATGCGTATCATTTGAACTCAGTCTTCTACACATGAGGCAGAGAGCCTTCCCTGAAAGAAGTCAACCAGAAAGTTACTGTTGGAGACATTTAAGGTGTTTTAGGCAATATTTTAATCAACTCAAATCAGAATAGGAAATACTGGCAAAGTTTGGAAGAACAGACAAAATTTATACAGTGGAAAAGGGTGTCTTATAACATGTGGAAATTTTTGAATCATATTTTCAGTAATTTAAGGCTGCTTATTCCTAGCAATATTTTACTGCAGGTTATCACCATATGAAAGAGAGAAGTCTTTCCTGTCACTGATTAAAATACATGTATTTCATGTATGCCTGAAGCAAAAGAAAGGATGAAGCCCCCRGAGGTCTACTTTATGTCCTCAGGTTTATCCAAAAAGCGCACCAATACCCACACCAGAAACATAAAAACACTTAAATACAGAAATATAATTGAAACACACCAATCTCACCTGCCATGTCTGCAGAAGAGCTGGTGGGGCCTTTGAAACAAGACGGTCTTTTATAGCACTTAGCTCAGGAAAGAAATTAGCTGGACCTGATCTRGGTGTGACCAAAAGAGGAGAACTTGGGACAAGACTGAGCCAAGAGGAAACAGTTGTTTTACTTTCCTGGATTAAGCAGCACGTTGCTCCATTCCTTGTGTTAGAGGTTAACTTCCTTTTTGAAAAATCATTTAAAAAAGGAGAAAAAATCAAAAAAAAAATCCAGGAACCATCTTAGTGTTACTATGGCAAAAATGATGGTGGAATTTGCTTTCTTCTCACCTTGTCCCTGATATGACTGTTGCTTTGGAAAATGTGCCACATGCCAGCACTGATTCTGTGGGCCACACCAAAGTCCGAATATTGTAGGTGTGAATGAGAGATTTGTGGGCTGCATATTATTTCTGTGTTCCTGTCCTGTAAATTCACAGTATCTGACATGAACTGTAGACCATGGGCATGCAGAAGCAAGATATATTTGACATATTTATGCATCAGATTGCTATACGCTTACATATAAACTTGCTACACTTACAGTTTGTAAGTGGTAATCTGATTTTGAAACTCATAGATTTAGTGGGATTGAATAGACATGATTTATACATAAAGGATAAAAAATGGGATATTTCATCCTGAAGTATCTGGAAAGGACCATGAAGTTGGATTGACCAAGTCGTTCCACACATATTTCAAGAACTAAAAAATGGGAAGAAAGGCTGTACTTCAATGTATAAATGTTAAGTCAGCATAAAGAGTTTACTTCTTGAACACTAGTCCCTCCAGATCTAAGCTAGATACCTTCACACGGTCTTGTCTTCTTTGACACTCATAAGGCACCTCCATCCTATCAAAGCTGCTGGGAAATTTGAAATCAGTTTTTCTGCCACTCTGTGGTTTGACTTTTAACTCTACTTGGAAAACTGGAACAAGTGGCAATAGAGGTAAATTAAACCCAGAGGAATAATGAACACAAACAAACAAACAAACAAAMAAAATACTGAATGTCAGGATCAATAATCCCCAGAAGATGTTGCTATAATAAATATTCATCTTTCATCTCTTGGAACTTTCAGCTCAAGATCAGAAAGGAGGGTTGGATGAGTGTAGGCAATGTTATCATGAAGTAGTAAATGTTTCTCATTAGTAGGACATATGTCACACTCAAGGAGCACAACATTTCTTACAATAGAAAAACATTAATGAAACTGTCATTTGTGGGTTCAGAAATAAACAAAAGGAGATATTTTTTCACGGAGCACACAGATGTAAAACTCCTAGACACAGAACGAGCCCGAAGACTAAGCAGACAAATTAAAGGAAGAAATAACCTTCAAAAATGTATTAAACACAAAGACTCCACTACAGTTCAGTAGTCCAAGACTGAAAAATGTGCAAAAACACCAAGTGGAGGAGAAAAAATCACTGCATCTTTGCTGAGATAAATTTGCTTCAGCAGGTGCATGTTAGCGACCATTGGCTATGACAAGACATGTAGACAATTGATGTGATCCAACACAGTCATTTTTATTAGAGGTATTACCAGGTCACAGTAGCCCAAGAAGATTACAGTTACTAGTTTACTTTACCTTTGTATRCATGGCCCAGGATGATGTTTGCCTTTTTTCACAGCAATATGGGAGTGTTTGATGCCATCATGTAGTCCAGTTAAGCTTTTGATTTGCTTTCATAGACAGGCTAATAAGTTGCTTGTCTGATGTCTGTAAGTCTGATTATTCTTGTATAAAATCCGTATGCACCTCTGTACTGTACTTTAACTATTTTCCCTTCCATCAAACAAGTTCTTAACAAAACCAGCAGATAATGACAGAACCTCAACTGTCACTCGTGGCTCTCCAGCACTCAAGAGTGACGCACCAATATTCCTTATCTAAGCAACAGGTTATTTAATTGGCATCTGCCCTTTAGTATTTTCTTCTGGACTATGCTTTCAGAGTTTGTTTCCAATAACATGATTTGAAGCCAAAAGCATCACCAGAAAGCATCTGTGATGCCTTTTTTCTTCTTTCTCTGTAGGATTTGCTGCCCTGATTGATCTGGCATGATTACTTGACAAGCCCATGTTGACACTGGCTCATCACCCTAATCAAACATTTTRTCAGTACTTGCAGAAGTTTTTTTCCAAGATTTACCTACATTTCCTGGTTCCTTTTTCTGAAGGTCAGTACTGAATTTGTCCTATTCTGTATCCTTCACTTCCGCTACCACTTCTCAGAGAATAATGTCATAAGCTCGAAGAGTTTCTCAAAGAATTCCAAAGTGTTTCACCAGATCCTTTAACATCAGGACCAATATTTCTCAAAACATCTAACTCATGACAATTTAAAGCTAGGATCTTTTTTTTTGTCAGTATTATGAAAAATAGCCAAATTGCATTGAGCTTTACAGTGAAGACGGATGCCAGCAAGGTAATAAGAATTTTTTGCTTTCAAACTTCATAGGTTGGTAGCTCTCCAGCATATGTGTTTTGCTTGTTTCCCTTGATGCACTATTGAGTTCATCAAAGGAACGCGTGGGGACCAAGCTGATGGGAGAGACAAGGGTCAGGTGCTGAGCTTCCTTGTGTGGAGGTCGGAGCTGGGGGTCATTCCTGTCATGGCAAGTTGTACTGGAAGGAAGCGAGGAGTGGCAACGGGCAGGAAGCCACAGGCGGTGCCCAGATGCTGCTGGTAAGGAATAAAATGTTAGCCAATGTGCCCTGGTGCTCTGCGAGCTTCATAGTGTCCCACATCTACTAGCCCTCCAAGGCCACCCCAGTCCTCCATACCCTGCCAGGTTGCAAGGACTTCCAGTGCACTTAATAATCTCAAAATTTTCAATGGCACATCAATACTTCAGCTTCAGAATTGTACAAGAATCAAACTGCATAATGCATTGGCACGCAGCATTTCTGAAGTGAAATTTTAATTCTGAACAACAACAAAAAAACAACTAAAAACCTGATGTACCTAGAAATAATGCTGTTTTATTGAATCAGAAATAATTCATTCTTTGAAGAAACTTTCCTCCCCTTCCACTGCAGCACTGCTTTTTATGACCATCCTACATAAGTTGGTAAAAGTTGTTGAGGGCAGRTCAGAAGTGATTGACACTGAAAAGGAAATTCTTGTTGACAATCAGGCATGAAAATCCCCAAAGATCAACTGACCAGAYCTTCCTACTGTTTAAATATTTTCTTTTTTATTATTATTATAATATAAATAAAAAGAAAATACAAGGAAGAAAATTTCCAAATCAATATCTATGTTAAATTTGAAAAAAAAAAAAAAAAATGTTAGGTTTGCAGGAGCTGAAAATACTATGTAAATGTCTCTCCTGTAAAGAGAAATTCAAAATCAAAATCAGAAGCTGGCCACCAGTATCACAAGTGAGTCTAATCATCCTGATTGAAGCTCTGWCTCATCTACCTAACACTCTGCATACAAAATGTACGCATAGAAGCCCACAGAGGTGATATTCATTTAACTTCTTGCTGAAATGAAAGGAGCTAAATATTTAATAGGTATGAGATGCCTGAATATATCTGTTTGAACTGTTAGGGTTGAGATTTCACCCATCAGGAGGATAATGCTTGCAATTCCAGGTATCTGAGGGCTGCTTTACTATATCTTTTTTATTTTTCATGTGTATTATTGCAATTGCATTGGTGCCTTAGAGAGTCTGGGAAACCTCAAAACTACAGAGACATTTGAAGGCAACCACCATGATTTGCAGGTCAGCTGATTGCCCTATCCCAAAATCAGAGTCACTGCCTATTCGCCTTGCACCATTGTCACAGGTGTGACATTAGATGTGCCCTTCCAATTACTCCAGGAAAAATTCTCCAGAAAACTGTGTCCAGCACATGTTCTGGTCCAAGAATGTGTTGGCCTTATGATGTGGAGTTTGTAAATTCATGGAGTGAGCACAAAATAGAGTGAGCACAATAAAATAGATGGGCTACTTGTACTCAAACTGTAGACAAGTAGAGAAGAAAAAGTTCCCAGCAGTTCAGAGATGCCATTTAATCAAAAACATTTTGTCCACCTTTATAAACGAAAGTTTACAATACTAATAAGGAAGTTCAAATCTCTGTTGAGAAGCCCATCCAGTTCTATGCTCAAGGCCAGGGCATCATTGCCATACTGAAATGCAGAAGGGAAAGTCCGTAATTCTCCACAGCTTCTCTTCTCTCCGCAGTCCCAAAGATTGCAAGGGCATGGTGTGTCTTGGTGGGCTGTGGTATACCAACCTACCTCTGCTCGGAGCAGTGGACTCAGTTTCAAGGACACAAAAGCTGGGGAGGCCACCTGTGCCTTTCTAGCACATTGAGAGGGCACACCCAGCAGGACAATAAAATCTTCATCTCCTCCTCAGGAATCAAACTTCTTTCTGTTCCATTTTTTAGTAGAAAGGTCCCTCCATTCCATTCCATCTTTTTCTACTCTGTGATTCTATGCTCACTCTGGAGAGTAAGAGATGGCTTCTCTAGGGCTGAGGTTGGCCTAGCAAGAGACGTCTGCTCTCTCTTATACCCAAACAGAAGGCTTTTTTCTGTTCACATTATCTTCTTGCTCTGCAGCCAATTCCCATCTTTTTCCATAGTCTGGGACAGCTGCAAACCAAAACAGGAGCAGTAGTTCAGCCTCTAAATTCTAGAGGGAGAACACATGTCTTCAAAGGCTCTAGATTGTTAGTTGAACAAAGAAAGAAGAAACTCCAGATGTCTCTCTAGTTTTCAGATTTGTTATACCAGCTGGGGGGTTTGGGAGCCATACACTGCAATGGACTCTTCCCTGTATTTKATTTCCCTGGCTTGATTTCTAGAGAGGGTTAACACACAAGTGGCTGAGGAAATATAGCACAAATTTCTGTGTTTGACTCAGTGCTTAACCACATGAGGGCATGTCTGTGTTAACTCCAGATACCAGACATGTAGAGGTTCATCATATTCACCCTGCACAAGTGGAAGGGCTTCTCCAAAATCCAGTAAGCCATATTAGAACCAGTGAGATGTTTAAACACSTCCATCAGGGCATTATTGTCAGGACAAGTTGTGTTCAGTATTGTGTCAGGTAGCACAAGGCATCATCCACCACAGCGTGCTGAGCCTAGGAAAATCAGTACTCAAGAAAAGCAGCTACTTTTTTGAAGCTTGGAAGATAAATGGTAAAAACTTGTAAGCATAATTTGAATTACTTCTTGAAAGAAAAAGTCTGTCTCATGAGTTTTCTTGTGGTTTTCGATATTGCGAAATATTGGAAAATTTTATTTGTTGCTTGAGAAGAGCTGTCACTTGTTCTATTGAACACCATTTTTACTATAAACACATCCTGTTCTATTAGGCAAGATCGTTTTATCCGCAAACATTACAAGAACTGTAAAGAAGAATGAGTGCCAGCAACACAAGACAAGAAAAAAAGGTCAACAAAAAGCATTCTAAGAATATTTATGAGAATGTCTGGTGCTCTGCAGTTTTGTGACCTCCTCACGCAGATACTTGGCTTGGCAGCTCAGTTCCTTTCATAGAATCATAGAGTCATAGAACGCTTAAGGTTGAAATGGACCTCAGAGATCATCTAGTCCAACCCCCCTGCACACACAGGCATGTGGCACTGCCTCCAAGCAGGTTTTAAAGATCTCCAGAGACGGAGACTCCACAACCTCTCYGGGCAGCCTGTGCCRGTGCTCTGTCACCCTCACTGTCAAGRAGTTTTTCCTTAAGTTGCTGTGGAACTTTTGGTGCCTCAGYTTGTGGCTGTTTCCTCTAGTCCTATCACTGTCCAGCACTGAAAAGAGGCCACCCCATCCTCCCCACTGCCTCCACTGAAGTATTTATAGGCAGTGATCAGGTCCCGCCTCAATCTTCTCTTCTCCAGGCTGAACAGGCCCAGCTCTCTCAGCTTTTGCTCACAGGGCAGATGTTCCAGGCCCCGATCATCTTTGTATTCCTGCGCTGGACTCTCTCCAGCAGCTCCACATCCCTCTTGTACTGGGGAGCCCAGAACTGGACACAGGACTCCAGATGTGGCCTTACCAGGGCTGTATCTCCCTCAACCTGCTGGAGACGCTCTTAATGCACCCCAGGATCCCGTTGGCCTTCTTGGCCACSAGGGCACACTGCTGCCTCATGGTCATTGTGTCATCCACCACGACAYCCAGGTCCCTCTCTGCRGGGCTGCTCTCCAGCAGGTCAACCCCTAAKCTGTACTGGTGTCCRGGGTTRTTCCTCCCCAAGTGCAGGACCYTGCACTTGCCCTTGTTGAACCTCATGAGGTTTCTCGCCGCCCAGTCCTCCAGTCTGTCCAGGTCCCTCTGGATGGCAGCACAGCCCTAAGGGCTATCAGCTACTCCACCCAGTTTGGTATCGTCGGCAAACTTGCTGAGGGAGCACTCCAGCCCTTCATCCAGGTCRTTAATGAATAAGTTGAACAGGACCGGACCGAGAACTGACCCCTGGGGGACACGACTAAGTACAGGCCTCCAGCTGGACTCCGCACCATTGGCAACCACTCTCTGCACCCTGCCATCGAGCCAATTCCTAATCCACCTCCCCGTCCACTCATCTATCACACACCTTCGGAGCTTGCCCAGGAGGATGCTGTGAGGGACRGTGTCAAAAGCCTTGCTCAAGTCCAGAYAGATGACATCCACCGCTCTGCCCTCATCTATCCAGCCAGTCACTCCATCACAGAAAGTGATCAGGTTAGTCAAGCATGATTTCCCTTTCATAAATCCATGCTGGCTATTCCTGAGCACCTTCTTCTCCTCCAGATGTCTGGAGACAACAACCAGGAAACACTGCACACAGAGCCAATCTATCTCACACAGAGCCTTTAACACTGCACACAGAGCCAAGCTACCTGAGCCTCAGCAGGAGGTCCTAGTCCCTCCCTGCAGCCAGAGATTTACCAAACAGCGTCCTCCTCCTGAGGTGTCGTCTGTGCTGAAGCCCCAGATGTTGCAGGGACAATTATTCCAGCACCTGCTGGGAACCTTGCCACAGTTGAGGACATGCCTGCTGGTTCGAGCAGCGTTACCAGGTTGTCTTTGCACCCTGCTGGATTACTGCTCCATCATTTGGCTGCCTCTCGGAGCTCCGCTCTGTACCTGGCTGTGTGCCTGGCCTTGCTGTCAGAGAGAAGGAGATGGCAAAAGACGAGACACAGAGCTCCAGGCTTGTGCATCTCCCAGACTGTTGTGCAGCAGCTCTCTAACAAATTCCCCCAGAAGAGGTTCTCAGGCTACTTTAGCCRGAGTTTTGGTCATAAGTGGCGCCTGCTTCCCTTTTCCAGAACAAAGGGAGTGCTGATTTGTGTATCTAGCTTCATTGCCAGCCCTTGTTCTGTGCAGCAGAGGCGGCAGCACTAATAGCAATATCGGTGCTGGGTGCAGGAGAGGGGTCAGCACGGCGGGTGCAGGCTGTGTTCAGAGTGGACAGGTAGGTCCTATTGTGGCCCTGGGGAGGGCTGGGGGTGGCAGGCAGCCTCCCCTGCCCTCCCTGCCTTGGCTTGCTGCAGAGGCTACAGGTGCCAGCTGCTGTGATGGCCGAGTGGTGAAGGCGTTGGACTTGAAATCCAATAGGGTATCCCTGCGCAGGTTCAAATCCTGCTCACAGCGGCAGCTTTTACTGGCAGCCCGTGCCCACGCATCCCCGGGGTGGGAGGATGGACACCCACCTGTCGAGGCTCATAAGGATGGTTTGGTGGTGGTGTGCACTGGCTCGGCGGTCTGCTCGGATGATCCCTAGGACCAGTTTCTAAATTTCTAGCTGAGCTCTTCCCTTTAGGAAGGCTGAGACAGGCAGTTGGTATGAAATGATGCTCAAATGTTTGCAACATGACACGTACTTGTCCTTATCCATATTTGTCCTTATCCATGCCTATCCTTGTGCTCTGCACCCATAACCCTTTTCTGCAGAGAAGATCCAGCCTGATGGCATCTGGGGGCTGTCATCCACACACATACACTTTGTCCTATTCTAGGGACATTTCTGCTTGCTAGAGCTGATCACCTGAGCTGACCAAGAGAGCTGCTCTTGACCCTGGGGCAGGGTTGTCCTACTTTGAAGAAAAGGGCTTGGAGCATCTATGGAGATGAGAAATTGGCTGGAAATTGAACCCAGGCTGCAGCAGTGGGAGTGCAGAATCCTGACCACTAGACCACCAGGGATGAGGTGAGTGTTCACCTGGTGATGCCAACAGCAAGTCTCCACAGGGAGAGACCACCCATGACCTCGATGCCCCAAGAGAAAAAAAAAAAAAACATCTGGAATGGACTCTACAGACTTCCTGGGGGACTCTGCAGGGAATCCTAGTCCTTTCTGTGAGTAATGACACGGGACCAACCCTCTTCCCAAGGGACCTGTCCCCACCAGATCCAGGAAGCAAAAACTGTCTATGCAGAGACTTTGATCAAGRCCAAAACCAGTTTTATGTCAGGAAATGGTGACCAATGATTCAAGTGGAAAACTAGAAGTCCCTAGGGGTTCACTGGAGAGATGTGGCCACACATCTCACTGGCTACAGACAACTGAGCTTCATGGCTCCTAATGCCATGGTACAAGGACAAGGATCTGGGCTTTTGGTGTCTGCTAATCCCCTAGAATGAAGTCAGACAAGATGCTATGGAAAATGTGGGTCTGTAACTTCTTTGATTCCATCTTTTCTGCTAAGAGCAGCCGTCAAGAATCCCAGACTGTGGAGGCAAGGAAGAAAATGGATAAATGAAGACTTTCCCTTGATGGAGGAGGATCAGCTTAGAGATCATTTAGGCAAAAAACATCCATAAGCCCCTTTGGGTGTCACACTTGTCATGCAAGTATTTGCATGCAGAATCTCAATGTTAGTCAAAAACAATGTCTTTTATGATTAGTCAGGATTGGTCTGACAAAAGGACTAGGCAATAGGTAAGCATGATGTTCTGAGTTATGGTGCCAAGCGGCACTCTGGCTACTTTCAGTCTTTCTGAAGTCCAGGTCTAGCTGTTCACCAGAAACGTGTGTGTGTTTGTGTGTGCACATGTGTGCATGAGGGATAACAGTCAGTCCCGAACCTTCCTCAGGCACATGAGATGGCAGGCTCTGTGTGAGTGATATCTCAGATGCAGCCAAGATACACCACAAGCTTCCTGGCTCCTAATGCCATGGTACAAGGACCCAAACGCTTGGTGTTAGACAGGGCTCTCTACTAATTCCCTAGAACGAAGCAAAACAAGGTGTCTGATATCACCYGCTGCTGGGTTGTTGACCCTGATGTTTGCACATGGGTCCTTGGAGCTTTCCTTAGTTTTGATTTCCCTTTTCTTTTCCATTCCAGTTCAAACCCATTTCTCTCAATGCAGCTACACTGCTAAACTGAATACTTTATCCTCACTTGCAAGACTGAGCACTCAGACGCACATCTAACCTGATGGCAAGGTTTGAGTTCCCTTTCACGCACTCAGCTCCTCTCCATTCTTCTCTATATGCAGTCTTGTCTCCCCTGTTCACTCCATGGTGATTCCAGCTGCTATTCCAGTCTCCACTGTGTGCACTCAGACCTCTTCTGTTCCCCTTTCTGCATGCTCAGATCTCTTTCTTTTCCCTCCATGAGTTCTCTTATCCCCTCCATTACTCTATCTGCATTCTACGATCCCTGCCATTGACTACTCCAAAATTAGAATTAGGAAAATGACATGCAGTGGATAGTATTCATCCTTTCACTCTAAAAATACATTTTTCCCCCTCAGTTTGCATTGTTTAAGATGTAGATGATGAAACAAAGAACTCCAGTATCATTTCCTACAGAAGAGGGCAGGTGACCTGGCAAGTGGCCCTTGGCACTGAGGGTTACCACCTGCCTCAGAGCAGGTCTTACCCCCCAAGCTCTTTCAGAGAGAGGCTTGGAGTGCATGGGAGGTTGCCYCAAGCGTGAGGGCACTGCCTGGGGCATACAACGTTCCTTCCCACCTCTGTGAGAGTTTCCTTCTCCCTGTGGGCAAGCCAGTGACAATCAATCACATGGTCCCAATGGTGGTGTCCTGTTTCTCTCCCCTGTTGCTGTACCAGAAAGCCAGTGACATTTCCATTAGCTCTACTTGCACTTCTAAAACCACAGCTCCAAGTATTTGGTGCAGAGTCCACTGCTTCTGTTGCAAAAACCTGCACTGAGCTGGACTCACAGAGCAGACTCTGAATGTGGGTTGCGCAGTGCTCTCAGGAGATGCCTGATATAGGGGTTGTTCATCCCTTGAGGATGTCAAGGCAGAAAGAGCTGTGCTGGAATGAGCTGCAAGCAGCCTGTGTTTGCACAAAGATCAAAGATAACCAGATATCATGGTTTCGGTACCTACACAAGCTCTAAGAGTGTGTGAGCTAGGGCAATGTTGCGGCTGAGAAAGCATCACTATATCTCTGTGGTTTCTTAGATCTCCATCTTGGTCTGTAGGATATTTTGTCTCAGGCAATAGCAGTTGCTGCCTTCACCCACAGACCGTGTAACAGGTTCCCTCGCAGTGTCAAAACTGGACATGATCTCTGGCTSTAATGCCAGCATCAGGGAGGGGAGGTGAACAATTGCCAGAACACACAGAAGGGTGATGCAGCCCAGACAGGTYCGTGTTGGACAGCAGGAGCAAGCCGTGGTGACGGATGGGGCTGTGCATGTTTGTGCTAGGCTTATAACGGCCAGCCTCGTGGCTGTTTGTGCACACGGAGATGTCAGTGCATCCATGGCAGTGTGCTTGCAGGCATGGAAGGTGGATGGGCTTTCATCCCTGGCAAAAGATCCACCTGCAAGCACCAAAACCACCAAAATGCACCAGAAAGATGAGCACCTGTGAGCGTGCTGCTCCAAAATGTTTGGGACATCGTGTTTGGGACAACGCCGCACTGCCAGGCACAGCTGCTCCCTGCTCTGTGTCACTCAGCCTGCAGCTCCAGGCCATTCACGGAACCAGAAGTCCTCAGAGCTGGCACAGACCTCACAGCCCTTTCTCAGGAGAAATCTGCTGGGGACAAAAGCTCTACAAGCTGGGCAAGGAAGGACYGGGGCCTTGCAGCTCTGCTCCTGCTGAGCCAGCCCTGCCCGTGCGCTGCTAGACCCAGTCGAGTGTGGGGGTCTCCCSCACGCACGCAGAGCTTGCACCAACCTGGACAATCCCTGGCTGCACCCGTGGCCCCCATGGTCCTGTGCCTACCAGGCCATGGGCAGCAGCCTGGGCCCAGCTCAGCACCAGCTCTTGTCTTGAGGACTTTTCCAGCAGTTCCTTTGCAGTCCCRCAGGGATAGCTCCTGYCCTTGCCTCGGGAAGGGCATTTGGGAAACCCTCAGGCTCTTGTCAAGAGCCAGTGGGGTCCCACAGCCCTCAACTGGCACAGCCTTGCTGGCCTGACATCTCTGTCCAGAGTGCCAGGGCTCTCCTACAGCACCCCATTCCTCCCTGCCCTTGGACAGGGCACAGGGAGGGAGATTTTCTCGGGGGAGGCCTCCTCCGCTGGCAGTGAGTGCCCCACAACACAGGCTCTCAGCGCTTGTGTCAGTGCGCGTCCCTCTCCGTTGCCAGGTCAGGAGGAGATCCCGTGGGCAGCAGCTCTCCAGCTCTGCTTCTTCATCCCACCCCACGCTAAACCCATAACAGCACTTGTGTTTGCACCACATCTCTATAAGAAGACAGTATTTCTAATTTCTGACTAGCAAGCCAAATCTCCCAAGCAGGGAGGGCAGGGAGGACAGCTCCAAGGGCTGTCTTTTCTTTGGCTCCTTCTAGTGGAATTGCRAGGCCATGAACTCCGTTTGGAGAGCTGTGTTTCCAGAGTTCCTACCAAGAGTCCCTGAGGGCAGCAGTCATCCTCACTGCCTCTGCACACCAGAAGCAGAGGTCAGACTGTGCCCGCTGCCCGCGCTGCCCTCCTGCCCCCAATGTGTGTCCCCGAGCCACCATGGCCCTGGGCTGCCATGCGCTCCTGTGGCTGCTGTCCCCAAGACATATCCATTCTCCAARAGAGACACTATCAGTTGTGGGCCATGTTGTCTCAAAGTCAAATGCTTGTGTCCCAGGGCCTTAGAAAAGGCATTGAGTTGGGGTCCTCTTGGCTCCAACTTTGCCAGAACTGAATCTTTTTAGGGCTGCTCTCGTGCTAGTGAATATAACTTGGGACCTGCTGCACAAGGACTGTCTCACATCCTGTCTTGGTCACTATAGCCCTGACCTGCTTGCTGATTTGTTCAGACTTATCTCACTGCTCACAAGGTCTATTCTGGTATTTCCTAGACCTGTGGCTTCCTTTTTTTTTCAGTGTCTCTGAGGCAAAGGTGCCATGACATCAGCTACGTGACGCATTGGAAAACCCAAGTGCTTGCCTTGAAATCTAACTGTCAGGGCAGGGTAGCATCCCTATAAAAAGCAAGGACTGTCCAGACACCTAGCATCAGACACAGAAGGAATCTGCTCTGCTCTTGAAGCTCATCCCTGCCCATAATGACTCCTTCTTCAGTATCCCTCTCTATCCTCCTCGTTGCTGCCCTCTTTTCTCAAGCCTCTTCAGGTCCATGTGAGTATATTTTTTCTCTCTCTTCTTCTAGGGGTAATTTTTTTTCTGATTGACAGTAATCTTGGAACAGAGCTAGAAGAGATCATCTGCAAAGGTTGAAAACTTGAGTACATGGCTTTTTCCTCCTTTTCTGGGACTAATTTACCCTTCTAGCTTCCCTTTCTCTGGAGGACATGTTGAATTTTACCTTGTAAATACCAAAGTTTTTGCCTTGATCTCCTCTGATTTTGTCGATTGGCTTTAAGAATGATCCCAGGATGACTGATGGGTTTTTTACCATTGCAAGTGAGGAGGGGAGGGTTACGGAAAGGTTAGCAAGATACCATAGCAATAAGGTTAATTAAGCTTTGGTGTTCACTGTAATTTCTTGTCATTCTGGGGAAACAGGCTCCTTCTGGAAAGAGAAGGGGACTCCACAGTTAATTTCAGGGTATTTTTCCCTAAGCATCTTGTAGGGCATGTGCTGGCTATCTCCTTGCCATGAGTGCTCGGCATGCTTACCTTCTCAATCCCTTGCAGATGGTGCTGACACCACTGTGTGTTGCTTCAGCTACACTCTACGGAAGCTCCCCCAGAATCATGTGAAGGAGTATTTCTACACCAGCAGCAAGTGTCCACAGCCAGCAGTTGTGTAAGTGCTGGCTCCTGCCCTGGGCTATGGATGAAAGGCTCTGTCATCCTTTGGATTCTACTCCAAAGTCGCTTCAAGTACCCCAGTGCTAGGAGTTGGGAAGTGTGGGGAACCATGTCTGGGATAAGGAAAGGGGGCAGCCAGCCCAGGTGTCCTGCAMAGCACATGAGCTTTCCTCCCTGACTGAGAAACAAGAGCATTCTGGTGCTAGAATAAGGAGTGGAAGAAAGGYGGCCAGCAGAACCTCTGATGCTGGGTGTCTGCACCTCTGAGCAGGACCTCCTTGTGGCCACAAGCCCAATGCAAACGGTTTTCTAGATTTTCTAGATTTGCTGAGGAGTACTGAGGCCAGCAGATGCTGGCTCCAGAAACCCTACCAGTTCCACACTGCATGAAGGCTCCCCTGCACACTGGACCAGGGCAGGAATGTTTGAGCACTTGTCGTTTCTTCCAAGACACCTTGAACTCTTCCTGCTGACTGGGTTTTAGCAGACCTCTGTGAGCTTGAGGAAAGGATTTGGGCAATGGGAGTGAAAAGGAGTGATGGTCCCTTCAGGAGCTTGGCTCAGCAGTGCTGAGCTCCATAGCTGGGTAAGTTAGGGGCACCCAAGGGCATGGCTGCCACTTCATCAGGTACCTTTCCCTCTCTGGGTCTGTAACAGCCTTCTGCCTCTTGTCACAGGTTCGTCACCAGGAAGGACCGGCAGCTCTGTGCTAATCCTGATGCCAGGTGGGTGAAGGAATATGTGAACTTCCTGGAGCTTCAGTGAGGACTGGGAGYGGAGAGAAGCCCATCGCTGAAAGTCCTACAAGATTATCCAGCAAAATCATCTCTCAGGCCTAGAAATGCTGCTGCTGAGCACTAAGGCCAAAAGCCACCTCAGTGCCATTGAAGTTCCTTTTGTCCTGCCAAGACATGGTTTCTCCAYTGCAATTCAGCCACCCGTATGGGCAGCTGCAATGCTGGGGACCTCCTGGCCRTGCAGAGCCACTTTGTCAGCCTGTTGTGTGACCTGGGGTGAAACTCTGTCCCTTCCTTGTGCTTCTGATGCCACAAGGGGAGAGGAACGTTTATCTTGAAAACTATTTGTGAAAAGTGGCTTGTTAAAGTTAGATAGGAACGCTGTTACGTGAAGCCAGACTGACATCGCAGTCAGCAGCTAAATTTCACCACGTGTGATAGATGCTGTCAGCGAGGTCTGTGCCTTCAATGGAGGAATTGCTACGCTGACTGTTCACTAGATTTGTGCTCTGGAACCGCCTTGTTCAGCCTTGTTGTCCAAATGTTGTCTCTTGCTGGTGCCGTAGAATAAAGATTACCATCTCTCTGTGTCACATGGATCAGAGGCTGCTCACCTCCTATCCAACCCTAGATGAGGTCAGGGAACACTTGGTCCCTTGTAGGGGGTGGGATGTGRAGAGTCCCTTCTGCTACGTAGGCCAATATCTGCACATCTTGGYGCTGATACTGAAGGGATGGGTGAGATAGGATGAACACCAACCACTCAGGGAGAGGTAAGGGAAGAACCCTGGCTCTTCATCTAGAAATTCCTCAGCCTCCCTATCCCACAAAATCTTCCCTCCTGCATGACCTCCTCGCTCCCCAGCGTCGCGACAGAGGCAACACACTGCCCCAGCATCTCCTGGGGTCCAGGCAATGCATCTGTACTGCAACCCCCCAGTCCCCGCTCTGATAYCCCCTGACCCCTTCACCAGCCCTTTTCCCTTCTGTCTTGTCAACAATGAAGGCCACGAGCCCATGAGACCAAGACTCCTGGGCCCACCAAGGCCGCAGGAGCAGCAAAGGGATGTGTGTGGAGATGCTGCCTGAACAACTGGAGGCTGCACRTCCCATCGAGGGTCTCACCTCATGGTGAGGTCAGTCACAGAACCAGGGGTTCAGCTATTTTACAGGGGAGAGCAAGGGAGAGCTGCTCTGGGGGCTGCCTGACGAGAAACACTTTGGGAATCACTAGGCACTGAGCGCGGATGGGAAGGTCTCCGGTGTTATCTCCAAGGAAGGTTCTCCAGAGTGGGGCAGCCAGCATTGCCATGCCCAGCACTGGCTCCTCCAGAGATCGGGTGCAAGCTGTGTTCTTCTCAGGTTCTGTTGGTATCTTACTGTGAAATACGGGCAACAATTAATTACCCCTTTCCWAACTGTGTTGCATTGTGTTTGGAAGGAAATCTGAATTTGGTTTTTAAAAAAGTGTATRTATTTCATATAAAATGCACATTTTACCAAGTACAGCAAAACCTTTTAAACCAGATCACGTCTCTGTGGGTAGTGAATTAAATCTTTGCAGAGCATGAGGGCACAGGAAAGCTCTCAATGCCCAGCGCAAGAGCAGCCTGGGTGCAGGGAAGGGATGGCCATGCCGCAAGGCCAAGGCAACAAGGAGCCTCKGCTTTGCAGCCCGGGCAGACCCCAGCTCTCCAAACTGACCTTCCTGCTGGAGAGCAGGCTGGGCTCTGGCAGCGAGGCCAGCAGAGGGAGCACCATGATGTCCATCCAYGCGTCCATGGCAAGAGCAGGTGTGATAGCCCCAGAGCCCCTGCATCCCTGCATCCTGGCCGGGCTTCCACCTTCATGGGGTGCAGGTATCCAGGGGTCTACCTCCCGGTGACCGAGGGGCCTGGAGACGGCCCCACATCCTGAGTGACAAGTCAGCAGAGGGGTTGTCCCTGGGGATGGGGAGGTGCCTGGGGATGGGGAGCAAAGCCGCAGGGAGAGGGGAGTCGCATGCTGTGGGATGGGTGCAGGACACCCTGTGGGGTGGGGAGGTATGGAGGAGGCACAAAGGAGAAAGACACAGACACCATTGCAGATAATTTCTTGATACAGGTGGTTGAGGAGCCGACAAGGGGAGACCTGATACTAACAAACAGAGATGGTCTAGTGGGAAATGTGAGGGTTGGGGGCAGTCTGGGCCAAAGCCCGGGTGGAATTAGAGTTGGCAAGGCATGTCAGGGACAACAGGAAGGGTTTCTATAAGTATGTCAACAGCAAGAAGAAGACTAGGGAAAATGTTAGTGCACTGCTGAATGGRGAAGGGGCCTTGGTRACGAAGGATGCTGAGAAGGCAGAGTTACTAAAYGCCTTCTTTGCCTCTGTCTTTACTGCTAAGGTGACCCCCCATGAACTGCAGGGCTCAAGTGGAAGAGATGTAAATGGGCTAGAGGAAGACCTTCCACGGGTTGAGAAGGATTGGGCTGGGATCACTTAGGCAAACTGACCACTCAAAAATCTATGGGCCCAGATGTGCTGAGGGAACTGGCCGAGGTTATTGCTCAGCCTCTCTCCATCATCTTGGAGAGGTCCTAGAGAGCAGGGGAGGTGCCCGAGGACTGGAAGAGAGCCAACGTCACTCCAGTCTTCAAAAAGGGCAAGAGGGAGGAGCTGGGCAACTAGAGGCCGGTCAGCCTCACCTCCATCCCTGGAAAGGTGATGGAGCGGTTCATCCTAGAGAGAATCTCCAGGCATATGAAGGAGAAGAAGGTGTTAAGGAGCAGTCAGCATGGATTCACCAAGGGGAAGTCATGTCTAACGAACCTCATAGCCTTCTATGATGGGATGACTGGCTGGCTGGATGAGGGGAGAGCCRTGGATGTTATCTACCTTGACTTCAGCAAGGCTTTTGACACCATCTCCCATAATATCCTCATACRGAAGCTCTGGGAGTGTGGTCTGGATGAGTGCGCAGTGAGGTGGATTGAGGGCTGGTTGGATGGCAGAGCTCAGAGGGTGGTGATAAATGGGGCCGAGTCCAGTTGGAGGCCTGTGGCCAGTGGTGTCCCCCAGGGGTCAGTACTGGGCCCGGTGCTGTTCAACCTGTTCATCAATGACCTGGACGAGGGCACGGAATGCACCCTGAGCAAGTTTGCAGATGACACCAAGCTGGGTGGAGTGGCCGACACTCCGGAGGGCTGTGCTGCCATCCAGAGGGACCTGGACAGCATGGAGAGATGGGCAGAGAGGAACCTCATGAGGTTCAATAAGGACGAGTGCAGGGTCCTGCACCTGGGGAGGAATAACCCCAGGCACCAGTACAGATTAGGGGTCGACCTGCTGGAAAGCACCTCCACGGAGAGGGACCTGGGAGTCCTGGTTGACACTAAGTTAACCATGAGTCAGCAGTGTGCCCTCGTGGCCAAGAAGGCCAATGGGATCCTGGAGGACGTTGCCAGCAGGTCAAGGGAGGGGATCCTGCCCCTCTACTCAGCTCTGGTGAGGCCGCACCTGGAGTACTGGGTGCAGTTCTGGGCTCCCCAGTGTAAGAGGGACGTGGAGCTTCTCGAGAGGGTCCAGTGAAGAGCAACTAAGATGATTAAGGGAATGGAACATCTGTCGTACGAGAAGAGACTGAGTGAGCTGGGCCTGTTTTCTCTGSAGAAGAGAAGGCTCAGAGGGGATATGATTAACATGTATAAGTTCATGAAGGGAGAATGCAGGGAAGAAGGGGACAAGCTCTTCTCATAGGTGGCCAGTGATAGGAGAAGGGGAAATGGGCATAAGCTGAAACACAGGAAGTTCCATCTCCAGGTGAGAAGGAACTTCTTTGCTGTGAGGGTGACAGAGCAGTGGAACAGGCTGCCCAGGGAGGTTGTGGAGTCTCCTACTCTGGAGGTCTTCAAAACCCGCCTGGATGCCACCCTGTGCCACACGCTCTAGGTGTGCCTGCTTGAGCAGGAAGGTTGGACTAGATGATCTCTAGAGGTCCCTTCCAACCTTGAATATTCTGTGATTCTGTATTCTGTGATTCTGCAGGCCGTTGGGAGTGCAGGAATAGAGGAAAGAGGTAGAGGAGGGAGAAAGACAATGCAATGGAGGAAGGGCACTCCAGCAGCTAGGTCTGAGACAGGAAGAGTGATGACAAGTGAGCAGTTGCTCCCACACCAAGGCAGAGAGAAGAAGCTGTGGAGTGGAAGATGTCCCAGCTGAGAGGCAGAATGTCCCCAGTCAGACTGACCCACCTGCCCCACTCCTTCCAATGACCTCCACCTCTCCCATAGGCCTCAGGGAAGATTCGGAGTATCGTGAGAGGGCTCTGTGCACTCACGATGCAGCATTTGCAGCATCCTCTGTCACCTCCTCAGATGATAACTACCATGGAGTGAGCAGGAAAGACAGAGAAGCCCATGCACCAGGGAGGAGGCCCAGGCATGTCAGAGCTCCATGAAGGGCATGGAGACAGACTTTAGGACCAGAAACCTTAAGTCTTTCATGTCAGCATGAAATAATGTCTAGGGAACAAAGCTGAAAACTGCAGTTAATACATTAGTGCGTCCCTCCTTCACTTGAGGTATTTGAGGGATGACCCAAAGGCGACATCTGCGTGACACTGTGTCTGTCCACTTGCTCGTGCTGCCCGTGTGTCTGCCACATGCGAGACTGTGAATTCCCCTTGAGTTTCCAGAGCAGGGAGGTCCTCTGCTCCTGGCCAGCCCCGTCCCTGCGGGGCAGCACAGAGGGACAGTGCAGGGGCCCCGGGAGCCCTGGGATAGGCACGGGGAGCCCTGGGATGGGCACAGGGAGCGGGACRTGCAGGACCTGCCCGGACACGAGGAGGGCCCCGCAGAGCCCCCGTGTGTGACAGGAGCCCGGGGCAGGGGACCGCAGAGCCCCTTCAGAGCCAGCCTGGACGGACCGCTCCGCCAAGAGGTCCAGGAAGGAAACTGAAACCGCAGACTACATGAAGGGAATTTCCAAAGGATTCCTGGGCTCCCTGCCAGGGACTGTCCAGAAAGGAGCCCTGGGGCTCACTGAACTCCTGCTGCCTGCGCTCTGCACCCCAGGGTTTCACCATCAAGGCTATGGCAGCCCTGCTGGCTCCTTGTGTCCCACACAGTGCTCAGAGCTCCTGCTCAGGGACCAGCTGGGGCTCCTGCAGTTCCCCTATGGAACTTCTCAGGGGTCAGGAAACCGTGGGTTGTGCAGCGATGTGCAGCGTTCCAGCAGCACCGCTTGCTGGGCTCCTCGCCTGCCCGCCCGCGGCCGGCAGCTGCCCCATGGTGCAGGAGCCGCTCTCTGCTCCTGCCTTTCATGGCCCAGTAGGAAAGCCCTTCTCAGGATGCAGCTCCATGTGGACTTTCGTCCTCCCCCAGGACAGCAAGCCAAGCCAGGGGGCTGCTGGCAGGAGGATATTAGATTTTKCAGAAGTGCCAGCAGGGCTGTGGGACCCCGCTGGGGCTTGACAAGAGCCTGAGGGTTTCCCAAATGCCCTTCYYGAGGCAAGGACAGRAGCTATYCCTGCGGGACTGCAAAGGAACTGCTGGAAAAGCACTCGAGACTAGAGCTGGTTGGCCCAGGCTGGTGCCCATGGCCTGGTGGGCACAGGAGCGTGGGGGCCATGGTGCAGCCGGGGATTGTCCAGGTTGGTGCAAGCTCTGCGTGCTTGCAGGTGCTCCTGCATGAGACCCCCTTGACAAAGGGCTGCAAGGCACCAGTGCAAATGCTTGTTTGGGATCCTAATAAAAAAGGCACTTAGATTCCATAAGGTGTTCATTAGTATCTGCATGCAGAACAGAAGCTGTCTGCGATGAGGTCCTTCCTATGAGCTCAGCCTTGCTAATTTGGGGATATCTTCTCTTTGGTTTCCACAATCTGCTACCATGTTTACAACTAAGGGAAGGAGTCAACACAGATAAGCTACTGTGATGGGGAAAGATTGTGCCAGAAATATTCAAGGAGCAGAATTCTGAATTTCTGGATTTAGAAATGCTAAATTAGACYACCGGTTAACTCAATCACAACGTGAGCCTGTCCATCCCTTCAGTTTCAGTGTTTCAGCCTTGAAAAGGGTCCGTCCCTTCCAGGATATATGAAGCACATAGCAGTGCTRTGTGTAAGCAGCCCAAGGGAAGGGAGATCCGGAGCAATTCCCCCCGGTCCCCTGAGCCCCCAGCTGCAGAGTGCTGCAAGTTGGGAATCCACAGCCGGAGCAGCCCACCCTGCCAGCGGTGCCTGCGGCTGCACTCCCGTCTGGGAAAGCACAGGGCTCTGTGCATGACTACAGAGCAGTCATGGGACTAGGAGGAATCAAGGTGGTTTCCCGGACTTGTTTGTGCTATCTATCTACAGGAGAAAACGAAACACTTTTTTCATTAAGATGTAAAAATTCCATGTGGAGCGGAGAGGCTGCTGTGCAGACAGGAAACCTGCAAGATGACTTTGCCCCTGGATAACAGTTTTGCTGTGGACATTTCTCCTCAGTGCGCAGAAGCAGAGCAGGGCTAATGTCATCACAAGGCAACTGGCTAGACAAGATCTGCCCCATGCTGTGTTTTAATTGCTACCTAATCGATCCTCTTTGTGTTCCCATGCAAAGCTGTGTCCCAGGAATGAGCCAGAAGTGAGGTAGTTTGCCCATGGCTGTGCCAATCCATCGGCACAGCCAAACTCTTCCGTATATTTYATTGTCAGAGAAAGTGAGTAATAATTGCCCCACTGCAATGATTAAAAAGCAAGCCGGGCAACTTGCTCTTGGCATCAGGCGGCATTGCCGCAGCTCCCCGGTTTGGCTGGACACCCTGGAACCTCGGGGCAGACGCAACGTTTTGGAGGAGCAGATATATAGGAGGGAAGAGGGAAGAGTCGTTCCCTGGCCAGGGAACCAGCCCTGCTCCATCCCCATAGCGCTCCTGGCTCGAGGGCAGCGGGCAGCGCACGTGCTCCAGGAAGCTGCTGTGTCCTAGGGAAACCCAGCACAGCGGCAGCGTTTCCCRGTCCCTGCCTGTTGCTTGCCCTCCCTGAGAGGTTCTCCCTGTCCATGGTTATATTTTACCCCTTTTTCCTCACAGCGGTGAGTCTCTTCGCTGCCCCTGCATACCCAGGTTTGCAGGGGACCAGCCCAGGAGTGCAGAGCAGGCGAGCACATGGGACGTGCATGGTGGTGTGGAGCTTGCACATCCACAGGTGCATAAAGCCCGTGCACATGTATGAGCATGTGCGCTCTGCATGGAGGATGCAGCGCTGGGTGTGTAGGTACAAGGGCATGAGGTGTCTGAGGATATCTGTGTCTGTGGAGTGGAAATTTTATGGTTTTCCCTCAAACCATTTCACATCATCACATTCCACACAGCATGAGCAGGCTCTGTGTCAGGTTCTGTGTCTGTGCCAATGAATAATGCATAAAGAGGAAAAAAAAAAAAGAAGAAAAAAACAGAGCTTTTTTTTTTTTTTTTTCAAACTATTTATTCTCCAGTATCGTGATTTTACACATGCAGAGCTAGGCTCTACCATCATCAAGTGCTGAGAAACTGAGCCACCCTTCCATAAATAAGATCATACCCACAGGATAAAACACTGCCTATACAATATGATAATTTCTTAAATAACTTTAAATAAAGTAGCAGCAGCRGTGCAAGGGTGCTCCTGGGCCGCAGCAGGGCCGTGGGGCGGTGGTGGCCGCGGCACGGGCTGGGCTGTGCAAGCAGAGGGCACGTGGCAGCRCCCACGGCCAGGGCCTCTCAGGGGTCCCTTCCTGCAGTCACCGCAGAGCTGCACGTGGGTGACGTGGGCTCACACTGCCCCTTCCACCTCATCATCCTGCCCCATCGCAGGAGCTTGGGATAATGTGACTCGTTCGTGACAGCAGCTGCACTTGTGATCTTGCTCTTCTCAGTTACGCTTCGGGTTTCGCAGGTAAGTTTGGACCCAGGAGTCGTTGGGGTTGGCACAGACTGCGAGGCCTTTCTTGGTGACAAACCTGTGGAGCACGAATGAGAGCRGTTGAATTTCTCCTCAGACCTGGATCCCAGCAGAGCCAGTGGCTCCAGGGCACGGCAGGAGGTCCTCCGCTATTCCCTAARCTGATGCTGAAAACCAGTACCTGCCTGAGATTGCCTCTCTTCCCACAGTGCCTTCTCTAATCCCGCAGAAAATTCCTGCACACTTCAGAGTGCCCTGCACAAGCATCCTAGGAAATCCCTGCATAAGCATCACTGGGAGTCCCTGTGCAATCGCTCTTCCCTTGGGTTGCCCAGGGCCCTGCTTGCGGGTGGGGTGTCATTTAATCTGTTCCTGTGGACCCCCTCAACCGCAGCAGTGCTGCCAGCGCCGGGCGCCACAGGCAGCCGTCCACACAAGCACAACCAAGGAGTGTCCCCACTCCAGCCCCTTCTGCTGCACGCGGGAGGCAGAGCTGGGACTTACACAACGGCTGGCAGGGAGCAGTTGCTGCTGGTGCTGTAATGACGGGAGATGAGTTTCTTCGGGAGCTTGCGGGAGGCATAAGAGTAGCAGCAGTTTGGGAGGTCGGGTCCATCTGGAAGAGGCATGGAGAAGAGTGTGAGCACGTGCTAAGCTCTGGGCCAGAGCGGAGCTGGCAGGGAAGGGAGCAAGGAATAACTAGGGCCCAAAGGGATGTTGCAGATCATCTGATGCAACGCCAGCAGCAGAAGGGAAAGCACATGCTGGTCACTGCTCAGACCTTCACTTCCCACCTCCCCCAGCCCCAGGGCAGGAGACCGAGTCCCTAAGATTTAATCAGGAATAAGGATAAAGGCTCCGAGCTTCGGATAACTGGACAAATGAATAGGTTATGGATGGATGGGTGATTGGATGGATGGGTGATTGGATGGATGGATGGATGGATGGATGAACGGATGGACGGACGGACGGATGATCTCCTAAATCTAGACATTCTAAGTGTATTTGATCTCAATGCAGAGTGAAGAAAGTGAAAAAGACTGAAGCATTGCCAGGTAAGTAACAGGGAAGCTCTGTACAGAAATGGTAAAGAAGGCTCAAATCAGTTCTTCCTTCATAAATGCAAGAGTCAGGACTCACCTGGGGCAGAGAAAGTCTGGGAGCAAGAGGCAGCAATGAGAAGAGCAATAAGAACAGCCACAGAGACCTTCATCTTCCTCTCAGTCCAGGGCAATCACAGTGGGATGAGTAGCTCCAGCAGACACAGCTCAGACTGCAGTGTGCATCTGGATTCAGCTCCTTTTTAATAGGGAATCCTGGAGTCAGCAGGGAGAAGCCCAGGCGGAAATTCCAAAATGACGCCAGAAACTGTCACATAAGTGAAGCAGCAAAAGGCAAAAAAAGGAGGCAAAAAAAAGGGATACGGTTTAGATTTGAGCCAAGTATGTAGATTCAGCCAAGTCTGACTCAGCAGCTTAGTTTGATTTTATCAAATGAAAAGAAACCAAACAGGGCTAAGTGACACAGCCACATAAAAGAGAGCTCTTCAGCTAAACTACCCGAGGGATTTTCCCTGGCAGTTTGTATACAGAAAGGAAACGTTTGCTTACGGTGATGCAATCCTGGAAAACAAAAAGGGAAAACAGAAAAGGAAAAAGGAAAGGAAAAGAGAGAGAGAAAAAAAGGACAAGCAGGCTGTGCTCTCGTGCTGTTTGGTGCTAGCTGATTATCAGAGGTCTGCTAAACTTCAGTCCAAAGAGCTGAGTGCTGCCTGCACCGTGGGCTCTGTGCTCTTTCAAGCACTAGACCTCTACCAGTGCCACTATGCCTGGCTTAAGCAGAGTCATGGAGCTGCTGAAGCTGGAAGGCACCATAGGAGACTGTCTACTCCAAACTCCTATTGCTATTGACTCCTCAAAGTAGGGTCAGGTAGAACAGGCTTCCCAAGACCATGTCCTGATTTTGAATAAGGACTCCACAACCTCTCTGGTCAATTGATTCCAGTATTTGATCCACTTACGATAAAGAAGCTTTTTCTCATGCTTAAACAGGATTTCCTGTATTTCAATTCATCTCTGTTGCCTGTTGTCCTGGCCCTGACTATCACTAAGTGTCTGGCCACATCCTATTTATACCCTTCCTTCAGAGGCTTATACACACTGATACAACCCTCCCTGAGCCTTCTCCATGCTAAACAGTCCCAGTTCTCCCAATCTCTCTTCATATGAGAGATGCTCCCATACCTTCATCATCTCTGTGGCCTTTTGCTGGACTCACTCCAGTAAATTCATGTCACTCTCATGGTGTGAACTCTGCAGAAGCAGCCTCGCCAAARCTGAGTAGAAGGGAAGCATCATCCCCCTCGACCTGCTGGCAATGCTCTGCCTAATGCAGCCCGGGATGCTGTTGGGGCCTTTGCCACGAGGGTGCATTGCTGGCCCCAGTTCAACTTGCCATCCACCAGGACCTCATGGGTCCTTTTCCTGCAAAGCTGCTTTTGGGATGTTTAGTCCTCAGCTTGTACTGATGCAAGGGACCATTCTTCCCCAGGTGCAGATTTTGCATTTCTCTTTATTGTACCTCATGAGTTTCCTCTCAAGCTGATTCTAGAGCCTGTCAAGGTCCCTCTGAACAGCAGCACAATCCTCTGCTGTGTTAGTCACTCCTCCCAAGTTTCTATCACCATTAAGCTTGCTGAACATGCACTCTCACAGGTCCCATCTCACAGGTCCCATCTCACAGGTCCCATCTCACAGGTCACTGATGAGGAGGTTAAACAGTCTTGGCTGCAGTATTGACCGCTGGGGTACACCACTAACAGCAGCTGAACCTCCTGGCATGGAGGGGATATAACCCATAACTGCGAGTTATCCTCACAGCGCTGGTGGAGCTGCTGTCACAGACCCCAGCACCTTCCTTTAGGAGAACAAAGGATTCGCTAGAAGAGACAGTGAACTGCATCTGAAATATTGTCCAAGTCTGCACCTTTGCTTCCAAAAGCTTCCTTGAGCACAGAATGGATTTTCTGGCTGGAAGGTAAGACATGAATGGTGGAGGCTCTACCTGGCGCAGGGCAGTTTCAGGTCTCTGCAGGTCTCCATCACCGATGAAGTCAGGCCAGGGCTCCGGGCAGACCTGGCCCAACCTTGGCCCAGGCAGTGGTGCAGGGCKGTAGCACTGCAGGAAAGCCACGTAATTCCAAGATCCCTGATGGAAGGGCCATGATCAAGGACCCCTTGAGCATACAGCTGGGACACAGTGGTGAGTGCCCTGCTCTGCTGCAGAGGGGAGGCTCAGGACTGTGGGTGACCTCCTGGGCCATGGTGAGGCTTTCTGGGCAGTATCTTACAGGCAGCAAAGGGGCTCCCTCCAGCAGATTCACAGCACCAGGACTTTCCATTTTTTATCTTTATAGGTTCCTACATCACCAAGAAACCACATTTTCATCACCACCAGTACAAATCCCCTGCTTAGCTTCCCTGCGGCCTGAATCAGCTCCTCTCAGGTACAGCCTGCTTAGAAAGAACGTCTGAGGGCCCTGACATAGGTAATAATTTGCTCCACTGCCCTTACACCTGCAGGGAGGAGAGCCTGGATCCCTTTTGCTCTCCTTCCCTGCATGTTTCAATCCTGCATTAGAATTCAGGGATCTGATGCCGCGGGCTACGGCAGGCACTGCCACTGCGGGTGCCGCCACTGYGGGTGCGAGCTCACCCTGCCACTGGGCAGATGCAAGCCCAGCGTTGGCTGGCACACACCTGGAATGTGCTTTGGTCAGGGCTAAAGGCCAAGAGCGCCTGCAAGACCTCACATAGACACCAGAGAAGGGTTTTGGAGAGAAGTTGGATTTTGACAAATTCCCAGTGAGTCCTGGAGAGGTCCTGCTTTCCCTGAGCAGGTCTGAGCAGCTCCAGGAACGGGCATGTCRCAGAATAATAAGTAGTTCCAGCTTGCATGGGAAATGCTGTAGATAAAGCATGGCAGTATTTTTATGGGAATAAATTACATAAAAAACCTAACTGTGAGCTTTCTGTTCCCTTAACTTTCAGCTCACATGTTAAYGTGTACATGGGGAAATGACAAATAAAGCCTGCGGCTTCGCGCTCCTTTTTACATGGCCAACGGATGGATGTTGTGGCTGCAGAGAAACAGTGCTGTGGCTAGCAAAAACCAGAGATAGCTTTGCTCATGGGAACTTCGTAACTTCTGCTCTCCAACCTGGTGTCTGCAATGAAGAAGCCACAGGCTGGGTAGTTTGTGTGTTCCAGTCCCTCTTGCGGTCTAGAGCAGCTGGGGGTGTTGAGTAGGAGTGATGGAAAATGCCCTGCATAATGCATCCCTGGAAGCCCTTGCAATATCCAGCTGAGGGAAAAAATTAGTCATTTACTCACAGAGCTCTTGCCACTGATGTCACTTGCTCGTGCCAGCAGCACAAAGCAATTAGCACCTCCAGAAATCCCCGCTGTGATGCCATTGCTCAAGGTGTCCTATGACCCGCCGCGGAGGGGGTATCTCTCCCACCTGCAGCCGTGCCCGTGCAGCACTGAGCCCCTTTCCGAGGGCACTGCCCTGGGCTCAGCAGCTGCAAATGCCGGAGGACCTGCCTGCTCTGGCCAGGCTGCTCCCRAGCCGCCCTCGCTGCTCAGGGCGTCCAGGCTGGGATGGGTGTCTGTCTGCAAGCTCCGAACGCCACCTGCTGAATCCTAGAGCCCTCTGCTGAAAGAAAGTGTCTGCAATTTAAGCAGTTATAAACTAATTTCTCTCAAGCTTTGCTCATTATTCCTGGAACAAAACGGCCTTTTACCACTTCAACCTCACCCAGACTGATGCGTGGAATTTGCTGGAGTGTAGAGGAAGGGTAAAAATGAAAACTGAAATTATTCAAAGAGGAAGATTGCATAGAAGGATGCTGCAGCAGGCACTGAGTCTTCTTCTAGGAAAGGTGGTGTCAAGGATTAGCACAGGAGGTACTGAGCTTTTGGAGCTCTTCAAGCATGTCGAACCAAATCTGTGACAGGAGGTCCCAAAACGCATTCCTCRAGGGCACAGCAGTGCAGGGCAGTTTGCACAGCAATGCAGGGAGGAGGATGGCAGGGATGCAGAGCGCTTTTCTCGCAGGCACTGGCGATACTGCTGCCTCCTCTGATCCCCTGAGCGATGCAGCTCACTGTGTGATACAGGAGCAGCATAAAGGGACCTCTGAGCATGTGTAGGGATATTGCTGTGTCCGTCACTCCAGGGGACGTGAGTTTACTCCAAGGTGGCAAGCAGCTCCTTGAGAGGGGTTTCCTTGAGAGATGCTTGTGTTTTTCCCGGAGCATAAGCATAGTGCCCCGGGGCTCGTAGGCATTCTCCTTACATTCCCGCATTGCAAGGACAAGCCCTGCTGAAGCCCATCTGCCCTCAGGTGTGGCCCCTGGGCCCGGGCACAGGAGGGTCCCTGTGGGACAGGACTGATGCTGAAGGGAGGGATGCAGGAGAGCTGCAGCAGCCGGCGGGCGGGCGGCAGAGCCCGGAGCCTTCCCCTCCCCATGGGCACGGGGCCGGTGCCAGGCAGAGCCCGTGCCGACGCCGGTGGCAGCACTGCCTCCCTGCAGACAATGGCCCTTTGGAAGCTGCCGGGCACATCTTGGGGCAGAGTCCCCAGCCCTGGGACGGCATGGAGCAGGATACAGCCCGCACGTCACAGAGACCCAGTGCGGAGCATTCTGACCTACAAAGAGCCTCTACATGGGAAGTGGTTTACAGCTGTGTATTTAGCCACCCAAAACAAAGCTCGTCACTAATAAGCATCTGAGCTCCGTGTGCAGCCTCTTCTTTTTCCACAAGCAGCTCTGCATCCCTCCCTGCTAGTGTCAGGTTCCCACCTTGCCATGAAGCAGAGCTCATACCTTCCACAGGGGCTTCCTGCATGTGCCATCTTAGAGGGGACTTTGGCACGGCAAGAGACACCCCGCAGGGAGCAGGGCCAAGCCAGGGCTCATTAACATCAGTTCTTCAGGAGGTGCCAGGATCAAACATTAGAGCAATACACCAGCTCTGGTCATGACAGCTCCTTATGTCTGGAACAAGCTAAAACCAAGCCCAGTGCTAGCTGTGAGGTCCTTGGTGCCGCCGTGCGCCCTGGCATGCATCACAGACCCAGGGCAGGCAGAGCCCACCAGCCTCAGCCCACCAGGCAGCGCCAGCCTTCGTCGCACAGACCTGTGGCCTTAGCCCTGAGCAGGGCAATGGGAAAGCTGTGGTGCTCACACTCAGAAAAGCCATCCTCCGTGTCCATCCCCATGCACCTGGAGCTCTGGARGCCACGTTCTATCCCAGAGGGTAGCTTGTCCCTCTGCGGGCAGCGTCTTCACTGAAGTCTTGTGAAGATCCTTGTCTGGTTTCCAAATTCCCAGCCCAAAGAATGGGGATGCAAGAGCATCTCCAAATCCAAAGGCAATCACTCTGTGGTTCTCTTCTTTTCCTCTTTGCTTGATCAGCATGAGCACACAAGGCCCCAGGAGGTCACTGACAAATAGTTTTAACTTTCAAAGTCACACAGATYTGAACTTTCACCCTGACCTGTCCTTGCTCCACCTGGTAGACAAGGTCTGAAGGATACAGACTGTCCTGAAGGGCAGAGCCTACMGCTTCACCGAGGACATCATGTCTTTCCTTCCCAGACCTTTGTAGGACTTGAGTGAGGATCAAATACAGAGCATGATCAACCTTTCCAGGACTTGGTTTCAGCAGCACTTTTGGGGTGGTGAACTGCTTCATGGTGGCGGAACTGGAGCAGACGTGTACTGAAGGCAAGCAGAGAGCAGTGCATGGTGGAGAGATGAGGGTCAATGTGTGGTAGAAGATGGATCACATCTGGGGGCCAAAGATGGCCCCAGGGCCTCTGGTCCCTCCTCAGACCTAACTTGTGACCCATTCCTTCCACGGCAGAGCCTCAGCAACCAGTCAGCACTCGATCATCATTTTTGGAGTGTCTCTACACTTCCAGCTTGGGTACCCCCATGGTAATTTAAAAAGCCCCAGATCCAAGATAAAAACTGCAGCAAAACCAGTCATCAGCCCAGCTACCTTCTCTACCTTCTGTGGAGGCATCCCCAGGAGGTTTGTCCCTCTGATGAGAGAACAGCAGCAACTCATCACCTGGAAAGAGGTGGGCAAACACCAGGCAGCAGCAAGTCACTTTGGATTTGCCCATCTTCACTCCTCACAGGATGACAGAGGAACCCTGGTGAGGGGTGCCCAAGGCCCACGAATCTGGGCCGAGCTCCCACCAGGAGCACTCCAACTGCTGCGGCTGAACCACTCCACTGCCGCTTCCAGAACCCTCAAAAACTGTCAGGTCCACCTCGGGGAACCCTATTTCTGTATTTCTATTTCCTGCCAAGGGTAGAGAGATGGTGGGAAAAAGAAAGTTATTCTATTTCAACTTAATTTAGTTGGAAATTATGAACATTTAATTCTCTTCTGTTTGGTTGGTTTCAAAAAACAAATCAAATGAAAGGCTGGGAAAAAGATTGAGGCACAAGTCACCAGAAAATAGCGATTTTCTGAAGAATAGTTCTTCAGAAAATATCCTTCCAGGAAGGAGATAGAAGCTTTCATGAGTCTTATTTGCTTATCAGCTGCTAACGACACTCTGCAAAAGAATTTTGGATGACCAGCACTGCCCGGAATTACTGAGATGGGAGGTGATTTTAGAAAAACATGAATCCATTCTCTTGTGCAACGCAGTCTGCATTGTTCAGCGCTCGCTCACGCACAGTTTTTGTAACAGATGTGCTCTTAATCCCTAATCCCTGTCCAGTCCAGATAGATGGTTTCCAGTCCTTCCTATTGGAAGACTCCCATTGGAGCCAGTTCTGGGACATGACATCATCCTAAAAACTCCAATATTTCCCCAGAAACGTGAAGCATGTAGAGAGAAAACAAAGTATTCTGAACAAGCTTATAGCAAGTCATCATACAGGAGCTCCGAGTAGGGCGGGATGGAGACCGCGGCTGGTTGAAGTCAAAGAGCTGTCACGTGCTGGAAGCAGTTTCCGAATCCAGGACATTTTTAAGCACTTCCCCTTCCGAGAGGATCCCAACTTCTCAACAGTAAAGCCTGACATAAATAGCAACTTAGATCAACCAATGTCAGCGGTTTTTTCAGGCTTCCCCTTTCATCGGGCAGAGCAAAAAAAAATCCCTATTTTGGCCCCAACTGGATTTGATTTGGGGCATTTTTGCGTTTGTCAGCACTTTCTCCTGTTTTTTTCAGTGTCTGGCAGGAAAAGCTCTAACATATTCCTCCATGCAAATTAATGCCAATTGGTGACATCAGCTGAGCAGTTTCAGCCCATCCTGCCTGCCCTGAGCACTGCCTGCCCACGGCTGGGGCCAGGGCAAGCCTCGAGCTGGGCTCCAGCCTCAGCACAGGGACATGCAGCCCTCAATCCGCCCAGAGACGAGGAGGGAAACCTCCCTTTGGACCATCCAGCACCCTTCTGCATTGACCTAATACTCCCTGCAGGTGTAAGCGGCATTCCAGTCTACTCTGATGGCTCTTCCATGACCACCTCCCCACCTCAAAGCATCTCGTACATTAGATGTCCTTCAAGACACCCATTCCCTTCACCTTCCCCCACAGAGAAGTCCCTTCTTTATAGAAAGGGGAAGAACCAGAAAAAAAAAAGAAAGAAAAAAAAAAAAAAGAAAAAAAAAAAAAAAAGAAATTAGAGTCATTATGAGTAGATTTAGGGGAAAGGGCAAGGAAATATTTTTAGGCACAGATTGCAATGCCTCAGGGTGCTGTTACTATGACCATAGCTTTCCATCTGTTTGAAGATTGCAAAGATCTGGGAAGGTGAAAGCATTTGTCAGAGCTCTGTGGAAATGATATAACTCTGGATCACCAGCACTCTATGTTTTTGGCACTCTGCAGCAATAAAGTCTCAGTCTTAACCTGAACCAAATAATACAGATACAGAAACAGGTCCTAAACTAGGCTAATCCCATCCTAAAATAATTCAGCCAAATGAGAGGTTTCTTTTTTTTTAATTAATTAAAAAAACAAAGCAGTCCAAAATATTTTGTCATCTATTTTACAGCAAAGTTAGAAATGCTTGGAATGCTTGGAGGCTTTCAGATGTCTGAAATAGATTTTTTTTCTTGAAAACATTTTTAAAAGCTGTGTAGTTTTCCAAACAGTTCTTCTGCTTCAATGAAATCTCTATTTTTCACCAGAACATTTTTGCACCACACACAGCATTTTCCCTGCCTCCCCTACACTCATTAAGTGCCTTGGGAGCAGGACAGGACCAGCTGACCGTAGCTGGCAAATCCCCGTGTCTGAAAGGTTCAGTCACAGAGGAATCGCGCTCTTATGTACGTCTGCAAGTTCTATTCCCCGAGCAAACAGACGGAAGAGCAAAGCAAGGTGAGGCAGCCAAAGAGATCATTTCTTGTCCAGCTGTTGCTCATGTCCCAACACTCAATGTTGACTTGCACATCCCACCTCCCTGGCGCGGGGTGGGGCAGACCTTCCTAGCGCTATCCAAGAGTGCGAGGGCTGCCGGGTGCATGGAGCAGTGCGGTCTGGACTCACGGGTGAGCCTGTGTGGGCACCACTCCGTGTTCCACCATCCCAGAAGGATTGCAAAGGGAAGGGAGCGGCATCATCTTGGCCATGACCTTGCAGGAAGGAGCTGATGCTCAGCTTGGCCACAGCTATATTTACTACATTGGTTTCTAGCCAATTTGTTTGATGTGTCCTTCCCGCAGCCAGGGTGAGGGCCAGGCGCACGGCCCAGGGTCTCCACACGTGTACCCCCTTAGTGGAGCATCTTGAGCAAGGGTGATCTTTGGGACCTCTTCTAAGCCACCTTCCTCCTGTGCAAGTGCGGGACCCTGCAGTCCCACGGCTGCTGAGGCTCTGCCCTCTCTGTCTCCACTCCTGTGCTCTGMGGCTGGGACAGGGGCTCTGCAGACCATGTGGCGTCGGAGCGAGATTCGGAAAATACCCTGTCATTTACGGAACTCGCCCTATGTCAATAGCCAGAAGCCTTTTGTAGGAACACTTGTTGTGAGTCAGCATCCAGCTCTGTGGTCAGGGTGTAAGCGATGGTCGAGCAGCTGGGATGCTCTGTTTTACTCTATACTCMTTCTGCAGACCTTCATGCAGTGTCTAGAAAGATAACATTTAGTAGAATACTATGAAATGGAAAAATCTCAAAAACCCAGAAAAAGGCCCCAAGGACACAGACCTGGAAAGAACCCCAGGACATCTAGGCCTGACTTCTTCATCCAAGCAAAATTATAAAAACTGTTTTTCTATTGTGTTAATCTCCATCCCAGAACTTCTCTGTTCTGTTGGTTGCAAACTTGCAGATTCCCAGCCTAAGTTCCCCTGTAGAAGGCTTAATCTAACTTGCTCTTGTGCCAAGCACAGCTTTCACAGCTCTTCTGTTCCTCCCACAATTTCTCCTCAGTGTATTTATAGATTAAGTTGTACACTCTCACAGCCTGGTATTACTGGTTTGAGTAAGCCAAGTCCCTTCTCCTAAGGCAGGTCAGCCTTTCTGTGCCATCACTCACACCTCATCCCACCTGAGGTGCTTGGTCTCGGTGTCAACTGCCTCAGTGTTTTGGGCAAACTCAACTCAGCTATCCTGGGGACTTCTCAGAGCCTTTCTCCTACTGTGATTGTGCCAGTTGATATACCCTGTTTTTGGTGTTCTCCTCAGGTATTCCCCAAATACCTAATTATAAGCTATTTTTATCTGCTTTCTATTTAATTCTCTTGCAATTGTCTTGCGATGGCTTGGTCCAAAGTGACCTATGMTCCAAGCCAGCTGAGAACAGTTCTTCAGTAGTGTCCTCATCAAACCAAGCCTAACAGCAGCTTTCCTGCTGGCTCAGGCAATGTCTGAAGAAAGCTGACAGGCTGTCACACCTGTCCTTAGTGCTWCGCACCAATAAGGGCATTTGCTCCCCAGTCAGTATGTGGGCTGGGCTGGGTTCTGGTGCTGACATAGCTCCTGGCATCATATTGCCTTCATCCAAGACATCCATCTCCACTTCCACCCAGACCTGAAAGCTGTCAAACAGTTCCAGCTGCCTCAGGTGCTCTTTTGGTATGTTATCCCAATGGGATGCTGATGTGCATTGGTTCTACTTTAGACACAACTCCCACTTCATGTTCAGTACTATCTTGACATCTCTACCTGTGCTCCTATTGCTCATCTGCTTCAGCTTCGTATGTCCCAGCATATAGCAAGATGTAAGTTCCCCACCCCATCTCTAACTCCACATCTTGTGTCTTGTGCCAGGGACCTTGCTTGCTCCATTTGGTGATCGGCTTCTTTGCATCAGTGTAAAAACACCTTTTTTCCTGATGATATTCAGCTCRTACCTAAGAGGCAGTATTTCTCACCTGACCTGTCACTCACATCAGTCTTTGTTCTTACCTTTTCCATTTTGGTTTTCTTTTTCCTGATGATATTCTTTTCTCTGATACCCTTTATCCTCTTGTGCAGAGGCTACATCCCTCTTTTCCTGATCTGAAAGCACCTATCCATGATGAAGTCTCAGTCACAGGAAGCCAGTGGGCCAACTGGTGACCACTCAGTTGAGAAGAGATGTCTTTCTAGGAGCATCTTGTAATGGTGGGACAGTGTCCAGCATTCCCCAGAGCACCCATCCTCAAGCTGCCTCATCACTTTTGTTCTTTGCCATGACTTAAGTTTCCTGGCAATAGAGGGGAGTCTGATAGACCTCTGTGGCAGTCCATGCACAGACCGGTGATTTTGTCCTGGTGAGATGTTGCCAGTACCAGCACCTATCCAGTCCTCACAAAGCTCTGACTTCTGGCCTTCACCTGTATACATCTCTATTCCTCTTTATTCATAGTCATTACATTTTCTTCTCTTCTGTTGAGACTGGAGGCTCTTTTCTTCCTTGTCATCCCAGCTTCTGCCTGTGACGTCTCCTTGCTCCTCAGTTCAATTAACCTGCTCCTGTTCTTCAAAACTGGGCTATTCTTTCTCACTCTGCTCCTGGACCCCTTCTGCCTCATCTTCAGGGTCACAATCTACTGCAATTTCCCCCCACTTTTTAGTTCTCTTCACCTCCATACCCAGCAATGATAGATCTTATCTCATCTAAGTAGTAGATATTGAAAATGAAGCGTCTGATCTAAATTAGTCATTTATGGCTCCCTTATAGGACCTAGAGTGAGGTAAGCATGTCATCCAGCTTAACTCCCCATTTTGACTCTCCTAAACTGAGAAGTTCTTCAGTGTGGGTCCCTGGTCTCCTGCCCAACACATTTCACAAGACACACACTGAGTCTCCTCGTTACATGTGCAGCACATGGCTGTCATGGAGCACATGGTGATGGCTCCTGCCCTATGCTGACTGAGCAGCGTGAGCTGTGCAGATGTCCTGGGTAGCAGGGGCCTCTTTCTCACTAAGCCATGCTCATCCATGCTATGCTATTCAGACTGCTTACACAGCTCTGCACTTGGAAGGACACWCTCTTGTCTCCAAGACGCTTTTTGCAGGTTGGGTAATTAGGGCCTGTTGACAAACACAGGAACCTCCACAGGGGAACTTCTTACTAAGGGACATTTATGAAAGAAGCAGAAATAGATACTACTTGTTTCATATCCTGTGTTAGTGGGGAGACATTGAACCAAGGGGAGAGCTTCACACTTCCGGAGATGGTGTTACTGCTTCGCTCCATCACGAGATTTCACCATTAGAACTGCCCTGATCTCTGGGGGAAATTCCACTGCACCTACGCAAGCCACTGCCTGGCTCTCCTCACCCCATAAATTGGACGGTCACAGAATGTCTCGGCACTGGCCAGAAAAGAGGCTTGCAAGCTCCTCTGCCCTGCTCCTGCTCCTGCCACCGCTTCACAGCCAACATGAAGATGTCTGCAGCTGTTCTTGCTGCTCTCATTGCAGTCTTCTGCTATCAAACATCTGCTGCTCCAGGTAAGCTTGGGTTCTTCTCTATGTCTCTGAATGGTTGTGCTGGGGAAAGGGGAGACTGTACAGCTGGGTATGGGTCCTTTCTGCCAGCCCATCCACCCTTGAGTCCTTTTCCATGCCAGGTCACATTCTAGCAGGTGCTCCAAGGTCTTGGGTGTGGGGAACCTCCTGCCATGGGAAACCCAGCTCAGGGAGAAAATAAAAGAGAAGGAATCAAAGATATCACCTTTTCTATTCTTCTATGTCCCCTCTCTTGCCCATAATTGTAGGGAGCAAGGTCCCAGACTCCTGCTCAAGCCCCTTGCCCCTCGCTGACGCTCATGACTGTCTCTGTCCCTTGCAGTCGGCGCTGACACACCAACCTCCTGCTGCTTCACCTACGTCTCCCGGCAGCTGCCGCGCAGCTTCGTGGCCGACTACTACGAGACCAACAGCATGTGCTCCAAGCCGGCCGTCGTGTAAGTGTCCTCTCCAGCAGCCGCAGCAAGGTGCTGGGCTCTCCCTTTGGACCAGTGATATTGCCCTGGGTTTTGCGAAGGTGGAGATGGAAAAAAATTACTCTCAATAGACATCTGAGATCCCAGTGGGAGAAAAGGGGCTGGGGAGGGAGAACCGGACTGGGAAGCAGCTCAGGTGGATTGGAGAAAGGTGGCCTAAGAGGTATGAGGTGCTGCTCCACAGCTGCAGCAGATACTGAGGCTCACATCAGCCCTGCCCCAGGGCCTGAGTTTTGCAGACTGACTGGTGGCTACTGGAACGAAAGGCAAAGTTGAGTCCCAAGCCCCAAATCCGACTGGTCTTGTGGGAGGCCAGGCCCAGGGCACGGCTTTCCTGCACGCAGCAATCACCCATAGTGGATTTCCTCCTTTGCGCTCCACAGGTTCATCACAAGGAAAGGCCGTGAGGTCTGCGCCAACCCCGAGAGCCAATGGGTCCAGGAGTACGTGAACGACCTGGAGCTGAACTGAAGCAGGGGGACCGTGCGGGCCGAGGGTGCCACGTCCATGCTGCCGCCGCCACAAGCAAGCTACTGCCAGCCAAGAACTCACGCAGAAATGCTTCAGGATCACTGAAAAACAGCTAAGAAACTGAAAATGGCCAAAGCACGATTATAATATTTTTCTATAATATTTTTCTATGTATATTTTAATGTGAGAGGAAAGGTCAAATACCTTCTAGACAAATAGAAAGAATATTTAATTTTTTAATATATTTAAATGAAGTCTCTTGTTTAATTTATATGTTTTATATTTAAGTAATTGTACTTTTGATGTAGTATTTAATTCATATTTTGAGAAATAAATATTTTTTTAAAAAAATCCATCTTTGCCTCCGTTACAATTATTCGCGATGAAAATACATGAAACTATAGTGGTGGTAACATGCTCTTACTCCCTTTTCTAACGTGACAAAAAGAAGAAGTTTTTTTCCCATTTGAGCTTGCTGTTACACTGAATCAGCAAAGGAAAATCTGGAAGGAAAGAGAAGTAACAAGGTCAGAGATTACATGACATGATTTAGATTCCTCTTTTGATGAAATATTTAATCACTTTTCATTATGATTGTTGGGAACTAGATATTTCCCATTTTAAGCCCTATTATAGTCAATTAAAATGCTATCTTTAGGGGCTAAAATTCTTGCTGATTCAGGCTGAGTTTGCAACTAAACTGCCACTAAACTGGCTCAACTGTAACTGCAACTAAACTGCAACTAAAATGGATCAGCTATGCTCAGAACTAAGAACCAAAAAATAGGTTTCACTATCAGATTTTTAGAAATATTTTGAAATCTGGCAGCAGCCTCTGAGATCTGAAAGCAGATGTATGCTCGTGGAAGAAGCCTCCTTGGTGACTTCACAACTACTGTATTTTGCAAAGGTGGAAGGAATGCAAGGAGCTGAGGCCGGAGCACACAGGCAAGATGGGGACCGTGTGTGGTACCCACACCTTCATCAGCATGAATCTGCATACAGGATATATGGAGGAGGAGATATATGGGCCATGAATTGATTCAGTTATTCAAGGTTGGCCTTGCTACCAGAAGCTGAGAGAAGTGGGAATGTCCATATATTGTGTGTCCTGGGGTTGGAGGAGATGGAGGAACCACAACGTGCACCAGCCCTTGGATGAGGGGCCAGTGCTCCATGCATGGGTCCGGAGGCAAACCACAAAGCTCTTCCAGAAGGAGGGAACAGCTCATGGAGCCATCAGGGAGCACCCGTCAGAAYGGGGGTAGCTCAGTCCAAGATCCAGAGCACAGTAACCAAGCTCGGGCACAGCAGGTCGAACAAAGAGAGGAGACACTGACCAAGCAAGAAGGTGTTTTGTAAGTGCAACAAGGTTTCCCGGATCCAGACGGGCCGAGAAAAGACCGGCAATCTCAAATGTTTCAAAATTTGTAACTCGCTAAAAAGGAGACTCATTCTGAAACCAGACTTCAGTATTTACTAAATAGCTTGTGTAACAGGGCATATTTTGAGAGACCTTTCGACTTCTGATGCAGAGGTTTTTTATTGCCATTCAGAATGTACAGAACATCACTTTTTTCTAGGAAAGTTTAGTCACATTATTTGATGGAAAGTATTATGTATTGCTAAAAGTAAATATTTTTAATGAAAACCGTGTGTTTGCCTTACTGCGAACAAAAATAAGATCACTATTCTTACCATATGAATAAATTAATTATTATAATATATAGGTAAATATTTATAAATGTGTTGCTTATATTACCCTACTGTGTCCATAGGCATTTTGAGGGACAGTGACATCCAGGGAAGATGGAGATCCAACGTAGATATGAACAGGAAACCACAGAGAGCAGTTGTTGTGGAACAGATAGCACAATTTGTACACCTTCCCATTTTAGAAATGCAATAAGATTCCCAGAAGATAAAACGCCTGTCTGCTCAGAAAAACTATGTCTTGAGATCACATATCTTGTGACACTTGGTATTTGATTTGAAGCCTCATCTTCTGGAATCAAGGGGTTGCAGGAGACACATCACAGGAAAAGGGAAGAGAAGAGGAAAAAAAGGAATGCTGTAGCCCTCACAGACAGAAAACCCATGTGCTGAGATATTGGAAGAAAAAGAATAAAAACTCTGGGTATTTTCTGAGCATGCTTACTCTAACTTTTAAGACACTATAGACAAAATTAGATCATGGTTTTTCAGTTCCACAGAGGTAATTTGGATAGTTTTTCGAGTTGCACATATAAAAGCAGTGTTTTCCAAAGGTAGGGACATATCTCAGACTTCCAAGACTGGAGAAAAAGCTGAATTATTTACTATAGAGAGAACATGGGGAAAATTCAAGGAAAGGTATCTGCTTATTACTTTTCCAGTAGTGGCTAACAGAAAGGAGAAGTGACATTTTGGATATGAAAGAACATTTCTTATTTCTTATGAAAGAACATTTTCTTAGAAAGAAATGGACATCTCACACATCGAAGATGATGAAGTATTTCCCACTATATTAGCAGTGAAACAAGGATGTTAGCATTTTTGGAGAAAACACATTTCTAAAACTTCAGATCTAGAAGCTCGGCTGCCAAGAATCCTAACAGAGGACACTATCAGCGCCCTTGGGTGGTCAACTCCTACAGAAGTCAATGCCTAMAACTACAGCTAGACCACAGGCTGCACAGAAAACACTTCCCACATAACCTGGTTGCAAACCACAACCTTTCTGCCAGCTGTGCTCTCCTGAGACGCCGATGTCCTTGGGTGAAAAGTGCATGACTCAAACAGGAGAACAACCCTGAGACCTGCAAGAGCAAAAGACAGACTCAGACCAAGAAGTTCTCGCAAAATATATGGCATGTTGATAAACCCATTCTCCTGCTTGGGAAAAATACAATGTGCTTTGGCAAAGCATCACTGAGATCACCCAAAAGAAACTGTAAGAACACTAGCAGCTTGGAAAATCCGATCAGCCCCTTTAATAATATAAATAGCCTTACCACCACCTAAGAGGCTAACCTGCTTGCTTAAGGCCTGAGCTGATGAGAGTGGGAGCAGTCATTACTGAGACACCAAGGGCATGACTCCACATCCTGGCCTCTGTGCATGTACCAAACTTGAACTGAAAACCAGCTTGCAAGTAGCTTTGGGAGCTGCTTCAGCATTAAGACACCAGGAGCTCTAAAAGTCTGGTCCTAGTGCTCTTCATCTTTCTCTAACCCTCCCATGCCAGGCAGTCTGGACACCTGAGAACAGATGGGTTTCTGGTCAGAGCAGTTTTAAGTCTTAATTGCAAGTGATGAGACAAGTCCTTCAACCAGAAAATTTCATAGCATTCTCCCAGCTATCTCATTCCTTGGACCTCTACCCTCCTTCCTACAGAATGCAGATTCATGGTTTCTAGGAACACTTTGGGTGCTGCTAAGAGATGAGTCCACATCCTTTCTGTTCAGCTACTCACTTGTTCCACCAGTTGCACCAGTGTCAATGTGCAAGATCTCTGAACTGATGAACTTCCTCTCCTGACGCCTCTGAAAAAAAAAAGTTCTTTGTCCCTGTTGCACTGCAGCAGTGCCGCTCCCTTGCCATCTTTCCACAGTCCATTTATTCTGACTTTATTGACAATTTCCATTTACCACACAGAATCATAGAATCCTTAAGGTTGGAAGGGACCTCAGAAATCGTCTAGTCCAACCCCCCTGCACACACAGGGTCACCAAGAGCACATGGCACAGGCTGCATCCAAGCAGGTTTTAAAGATCTCCAGAGAAGGAGACTCCTCAACCTCTCTTGGCAGCCTGTGCCAGGGTTCTGTCACTCGCACTGTCAAGAAATTTTTCCTAAAGTTCCTGTGGAACTTTTGGTGCTTTAGTTTGTGGCAGTTTCCTCTAGTTCTATCACTGTCCACCACTGAAAAGAGGCCRCCCCCTCCTCCTCACTGCCTCCCTTGAGGTATTTATAGGCACTGATAGATCCCTCCTCAGMCTACTCTTCTCCAGGCTGGACAGGCCCAGCTCCCTCAGCCTTTGCTCATAGGGYAGATGTTCCAGGACCCTGATCATCCTCATAGCCCTGCGCTGGACTCTCTCCAGCAGCTCCACAAAGCTCTCCAGCAGCTCCGTCCTCCCACGAYGATTCAAGGACACTCAGCCTGGTCCCTTTCCAGCAGTTACCCTGTTTATTTGGTTTATTTGGTTTCCCTGGCTGCCCTTACCACTCCCCACACGACAGCTTATGCTTGCAGACTTCTATCAAGCCCTCAAAATTCAGATTCATTCCTATCTGCTTTCTCAAGATGCATAAATTCATGGTCATGTCCCACTTTATTCAAATTGAATTAGTCATTGGAYTGAGCAGGTTGACATTTTTGTCTGGGAACAAATTTATAATTATTTTTGTTTGGGAATATTATTTTTTCCTCTCAGACCGCAATACTTGCAGGTATAGGCTCACTGTAGTGTCCCACTGATTCCTAGATGCCTGGGATGCCTACAGGACTCTGCCTGGGCAGGAGAGGGCCCATATCCAGCAGTATCTGTGCATATCACGATTGGACCCATTCCCAAGTGGCTGTCCTCAGTTTTGTCCATTCCAGGACACAGGGCACCATGGGCCTCTTGGCAGGCCAGGTGCTCCTGAGGAGGCTCCAAAGCTGCACTCTCTGGGAACACGTTCAGCTAAGGAGCAAGTCATAGTCACTAACAGTGGGGAGGCCGGTGCTCAGCAGCTCCACATCCCTCTTGTACAGGGGAGCCCAGAACTGGACACAGGACTCCAGAGGTGGCCTCACCTGGGCTGTGTAGAGGGCAACAATCACCTCCCTTCACCTGCTGGAGATACTCTTCTTAATGCACCCCAGGATCCCATTGCTCTTCTTGGCCACTAGGGCACTGCTGCCTCATGGTCAACTTGTTGTCCAAAACGTATTCCTAACTCCACAGGTTTTCCCAGATCAGTTCTTTATTGCCTTCTTTCAGTACAATTCACACCAAAATCAGCACTACAGTACAGGCTGTGCACGTACTCTTTGCCCAAAGCCTGCAAGATTACCAGTAGGGCAAGGCATTTACAAGGCTCCTCATRTCCCCATGAGGGAAACAGTAGATTGTGGCACATTCCTGCCACATAGTGTCCTTCCCGGAATGGGCCTGGCAAAGGGTGACCGCATCACGTGAAAGGTCATGGTTTCTCAGCAGCACCTTTGTGCTTTGTGGGTCCCCCACTTGCTTTGTGGGTCCTTGCCAGCACTGAGGACCACCAGGGACTCTGCCATTCTGCTTGCCCCAAACACACATCTACCCCTCCAACGATGTCTTGCCATCAATCTCCTGCTCAGAACTGGAGCTGGTCAGTTCCACTGGTCTCTGGTTGCCCTGTGACAAGGGCAGCCTTTTAACCACACATTACAGGATGATGCACCCAGACCCTTGTGTGTCCCTCATCCAGGAGATCACTAAGGGCTCTGCATTTTTGCCGCCCATCAAGGCACCAGGGAAGAAAAGAGGCCGCAAATTGCCAGAGAACTTATCGGTGAAGGTGTAGATGTGGGAGCGGTCAGTCACATTATAAAATGAAATTTCTCCTGCTTCATAGTCCAGGAAGATTCCAATGCACCGGGGTCTCACGCTCAGGTTCAGGAGGGAAACGGGGGAAGTGAGGGCTTCATAGTTGCCGTTGATCTGCAGCCGCAGCACCCAGTAGCCATTGCTGGGTGAGAAGAGGACGATGCCTTTCCGACTGGCCGACTCCCTGCACAGCCCGAGGCCCCACTCKGGCTTATCTCCCACCTGCACTTCCCAGTAGCAGCGGCCAGAGAAGAAGGCCTGAACGCCCAGCACCAGCGGTGTAGTGTTGAACCTCTTGGGGTTGTCAAAGAGGGACAGAAGGACCTTCTTGCCCCCACGCTTCACACTCTTCCGATCTTCAGACAGAGTGAGCTCAGGGTGCGCAGTGTCAGGGTCCAGAGTCACATCCACTGGAAGGAGGAGAATGGATGAAGGATACACAGGATTTTAGAGATTAATTCACATGCAGACAATGACACGAGGGATGAGTTTGTTACAGAGATGCTGAGCTTTTCCAGCTCTAGCTTGCTACTGCATTTAAGTGCATGTGTGCGTGCTTTTGTAGAGCATCTAACACTGGCTGTCATGGGGAAATACAAYTCACAAAACCATTCTTACTATAAACCACAGAAAAATGCGGCATCCAACTGCAAGGCAGTAATGAAATCAGAGCATCTCAGCTGCCCTCCTGAAACAGCTTTAGAAGAGTTTGTGGGCAATGCGAGACCTGAGACTCCTAGGTGCCCTCCCACACTTCAAGGCCACGTCATAAACCATCCAAGATCTGAATGAGGAAAGTCTCCCCACTTTGAAACCAACACAAACTCACCTGTAGGCAAATTGGGACCAACTGAATAAAACTTGTTGAAAAAAAAACTGCAGTTAGCATTTGGGTTAAATGGAAAGCTGCACCATCTCAGATAAAAAAAGATACACGATCTGAAATTATTTCATTTAAAGATGAGTCCCAGCCTGGATGAACTCTCTTATCACAGCCAATTTGGAAATACTTCACATGAACCACAAGCCTTCACGCCCTGAAGTACCATCAGTGCTGGAACCAGCCCTTGTTTTACCAGGCTGATTTGCACAGTAATATTGCAGGGATGCAACTTTCCCTGTGTAAATATGATGTTTGTTAAACTACTCTACTGTACTTAAACTAGTGTAGACAGGGCCACAGATTGCAGTCTAGRATCCCCTCTTGAATGAGCAAGGTTTGGCAGTGCTTGTCCCCAGCACAGCTCACTGCCACTTGTCAGTGACTTCACAGGAGCCCGGCTGCAGACACTGGCAGCGGTCAAGGTCAAGAGCAGAACTGGGTCTGCACTGAGCACAGACAGCTCTCCCTGTGCCATGGGGCACAGCAGGAGGGCCACAGAAGCAGCTGCCTTACCTTTGAATCTCTTCAGCATGTCCCTCACACCCAGGCAGCGCTCTGGGATGTTGTAGTTCTCCCTCAGGGTCACGGAAACAGCTTTAGGGGCCTGGAATTTCATGTCTTCACACCTGAAAAGAGCATATTRCACATGGACTGACCCAGAGTCCCTGCCACGCCCACAACACAGCCGGTCTCCTGTTGCATCTCTGGAGGCTTTTGAATGCCTTTCTGTTGGCTGCACAGAGACTGTCTCAGGAGCTCCCTACACTGGCATAGGGCTGCTCAGATAGCACAGGAGAGCAGGTCAAAATTAGTCTCCAACAAAAGTGGCTGCATCAAGCCATCCATCAAGTATGTGCTTCTCTCTGGCTTTTCTGGGTTAGAGAGGGATTTAATTAGTGATCTCCAGGCTTTAACAACTCCCATAACAGTTCCCCAGGGTCACTGCATCTCCCGCTGCAAGCTCTTCAGCCATGGCACCTGGACTAACTGTTTCCCTAGCTGCAAGTCAGATGGGATCTACACTCTGGATCTGAATTACAAGAACAGGGTCCCAGATGAGCTGCAGTGCAAATCCCAGGCAGGGATACTCCATGGAAATGAAGGAGTGTGGACAGCCCAGCAACATGTCCCTTAGGAGCCCTTCTCACATTCTGTGGGGCTCAGCAACACCTTGGTTCTGGGGGTCTTAGAAAAAAAACAGGCACTGAGTCTCTCCTGATAGTCTGCACTGGTTTCGATCCCTCTTCTGTCTGTCCCTTTCCTCCCACTAGGGAGGACCTAGCCTGAAACTGGGCTCGGGCTGTGCAGGAAGGACAGAGGTGGACCTGGCACAGAGCAAACACGGATGCAAACACCACATTTACAGCTTGTAGGCAGCCAGGRTAGTAGGAGGAATGATCGCTGGTACCTACCTGTTCAGGATGCTTTTCATATCCTAGAAGAGAAAAAAAAACATTCTTGGTATGTCCCTCCACAGCCTTGTGCCTATCAGCCAGTCTGGCTGCCAGCSGCCCACCCGCTCTGCACAGAACTTCAGCCCCTGTTTTGCTCCTCAGCTCTCATGGACACGTCTGTCCTGGCAAGCGGGCGACAGGCTCCGACAGGCTGCCTGGCTGSGCCTGTTCAGTGCCAGCCTGCCCTGCTCCACAGGACCAAGGCCCACAGCAACTACTGTGTCTGCACTGCACTGTAGGTCACAAATCTCCTCCACTTCTGAGGATTGGTCACATCTCAGTGTGTACAGACCTTACTTCAGCCCAACAGGAGAGGCAAACCTTACATCATGCCTGGGAAACATCTCCCCAGGGATGCCCCCACCATGCAGCTCCCATCACCGCCACCAAGAGAGAGCCTTTCATCATCACAGCCACTGCTTTCCAGAGCACAGCTCCATCCCACGGTGCTTTGGCAACCCAAACGTGCCCAGGGCAGACAGAGCCACCCTGTCCTGGCTGACGTCACTGTCTCCAGTCCCCAGGAGCATGGCCAGTGCAGTGAGATCTCCTCAAACCTCCCCTTGAGAAGGGCTTTGTTCTCTCTGTGTCACTGCCTGGCCTGGCAGCCCCACACCAGAACTTGGCCCCCCTCCCAGTGCCCAGGGAAGAGAGGGCTGTCGGCACAGCCTAACCTTGAGCAAGCCATCAGCTGGCTGCTGGACCTTCTCTCTTATCTCCAGGATTAGCTCATCCAGAGAAGACTTCTGCTCTACCAGCAGGATGAGGTTTTCACTTATCTTCAGTAGAATCTGTTTCTCTTCCTCCTCCAGCTTCTGAAGCAGCAGTTTCTCTTCATCAGCCAGGAGCCGATGTAGTTTCCCGAACTCACTCACAATCCTTTCCCTCTTTTTCTTCACTGCTTCCTTACGAAAGGAAAAATGTATGGGAGTAAGAAGAGGACACACGAGACAGGAAGCCTCAAACTACACCCGTGGGAAACCACCTCACTTTYGGATCAGGATGTTTATTTAAAATAACAGGCAAAGACCAAGAGGTGGGCTTTTACTGCTACCTGATGTGACATCCTTAATTTACCAGCATCCTTAATTTACCAACTGCCCAGGGCAGTTCTGCTCATCTGTATCTCAGATGTCTAAAGATGTCTCAGTGTGGCACAGGGTGACCCTCTGGGTGCATGATGGACTGTGAGATGTCATTAGGTTTAGGTAGGTAGGTTTTTACTAAAAGGTAAAGGTGTACACTAAAGGTGTACAATTTGCCTACAAATTAGGCTATAGTGCTGCATGAACATCCAGCAGTGCCCACACTGCAGCGGGACAGAGTGTGAGACCCTGTGGGCTGAGCAGGGACTGAGGGGAAGGAGGCAGTGGGGCCTCCCTGCGGCTGTCACGARGCTCTAGGTGCAAGAAACCAACAACAAACAAGGTCTGGCTACGATTTAGGGCTTTTTTTATTTTTTTCTCCTGGGTCCTAAAGCTTTGTACTTGGCTCAAAATCTGAAGAACAGGAGTTGACATCCTCCAGGAAAAAAATCTGCTGTGGTTATTTGGGACCATAAGCTTTGAAACCCAGAAAGTAATTGAAATGAAATTGAACTGCGTATATTTCTTTATTTCCTGCATTTTTCTATCCAAGCACATGATTTCTCAAAGCTGACTCATGCATGCTTGATAAGCCAGGACTGTCAGCATTTCCTTCCCATGGCTCGCAGGGGCCATTTTTTTGTTTCTACTAAAACAGCGTAATTGGCCCCAGGAAGCTTGAAGACAGCTGAGCTGTGACCCTACAAGGCGATTGCCTGGCCCTGACTCAGGCAGGACAGGCAGAGGCGAGAATGACACTGCTCTTTCACAATCCCAGCATCATTCTGGTGCCTGGGACCACTGGTAGCTCCAGCACATGTCACCCCAACTTGCTGGTTGGGGTTGGCCTGGCCAGGGTGGACAGCAGTCCGTGACAGCCATGGCAGGGCAGGAGGGTTGAGCAAATGAAGAGGGAGTGCTCCCTGATTAGTCATCACTTTGAGCTCAGTGCTGCCTAACGCTCTCCAGCAGTTTCGTTTCCTTCTCTCCATTTACTTTCTTACTTTTACTTTCTGGTTTCTATCCTAACTGGATTTGTAAGGCAGCTGTTTTACTGGCATCTTACTTCAGACAGACAGAGGCACAATAGTTGGACTTTTTTTTTTTTTTCAAGGAAAACACTATGATTATGATTACAGATTCCTATGATTATGGATTCCTATAATTATGGAACAAAACTCATCTTACGGTTCATACTTAGCTTTTAACGCAAGCAGATACTGAAAGAAAACAAAGCAAATAAAAATATCCAAAGCCTCTTTGTCTAATGATTTCATGACCCCATGATTTCCCTGGAGCTGGCTCCTTTCTTGGCTATTTAACATTTTTAAAGGCACACACGGTTACTGATCTTGCTTTCTAAAAGCTGCAGGGACAACCCCAGGCACCAGAGTTGCCTGTTGGTACGAGTGTGTTGTGCCTACTTGCTGCACACAGAACATGGCACTTTGGCCCATATGGCTTCTTGCTTCATGAAGAGAGTGTCATTGCACTGTCCCTGAGCCCCTCTCTGCAGCCAGGGTCCTCTGTAGACCTGGCCTTCAAAGGTAAAGCAGGACACGGGGTCAGGTCCCACCAAAGGTCTACACAAAACATGTGACAAGTGCAATGGCCCTGGGCCAGAAGTCTCAGTCATTTCCAAAGTTCCTCATGTTGCCTAAGCTGTTTCCTTAAAAGTTAAAGCAGGCACCTGCCTTGCACTCCTGGGTTTTCATCCGCTCTGCTGACTCCCGTTTCTTCACTTCTTCCACTTCCTTGGCAAGATTCTCCAGGGATTTCTGGAGTTTGGCCTGGAAAGCAGTAAACAGGGTCGCTGTCCTGCCGGGCGATGCCTCCGGGGCTGGCAGGGCACCCAGCAGCTGCGCTGGTCACTCCCGCCGCAGCTTTAACCCTCGCCGCACTGCCCGGCTCCTCTGTGCTTCCTCGCTCTGTGTTTGGGGCGTGAGGTGGCACCCGGCACCCTGTGCTGCTGGGATGCGGGGCAGCTGCCACGCGCAGGACAGCGCCCCAGCACTGCCCTGTGTCCTGCCTGGAGCACCCCAGCACTGTCCTGGTGGCACCCGGCACCCTGTGCTGCTGGGATGCGGGGCAGCTGCCACGCGCAGGACAGCGCCCCAGCACTGCCCTGTGTCCTGCCTGGAGCACCCCAGCACTGTCCTGTGTCCTGCCCGGGGCACCCCAGCGCTGTCCTGCCCTCCTGCCCAGGGCGCCCCAGCACTGTCCTGTGTCCTGCCCAGGGCGCCCCAGAACTGTCCTGTGTCCTGCCCGGGGCACCCCAGTGCTGTCCTGTGTCCTGCCCGGGGCACCCCAGTGCTGTCCTACCCTCCTGCCCAGGGCGCCCCAGCGCTGCCACCCGCGCACTGGACACAGCGGGCAGTGCTGGCTGCTGCCATGGCATCAAGTAGCCCAGGACCTGCTGGGGCCCACGACCTGCACCCCGACGCCCAGCTCGCTGAGCACTGCAGAGCACCCTGAGGCGCTGCAGGTGCTGTCGCCATAGGGCCAGCCCCACACAAGGGCCGAGCAGGCGCGAGGCCCAGCCTCCTCTGCACGTGGCAACGCCGCGTCCCCAGGGCCTCCCCTACCTTGTAGACGTGCGCGGCCTCCTCGATGGGGCAGACGGTGTGCGGGCGGTGCTGCAGGGCCTCCCTGCACACCACGCAGATGGCCTCCCCGTCCTCCTCGCAGAAGAGCTTGAGGCGCTCGTGGTGCGCGGCGCAGAGCGGGGCGCCCGCGGGCACGCCGGCCCGCAGCCCCAGCTGCCGCACGCTCTCCACCATGTTGGCCAGCTGCCGGTTGGGGCGCAAGTTGCCGCGGTGGCACGTGGCCCGGCACTGCGGGCACGCGAAGGGGCCGCCCGCCCAGAGCCCCTTCTCCTGGCAGTGCTTGGCGATGCAGCCGCGGCAGAAGTTGTGCCCGCAGTCGACGCTCACCGGCTCGCTCATGTACTCCAGGCAGATGGAACAAATGGCTTCCTCGTGCAGGCGCTCCAGGGGGCCGGCCATGGCCATGGCAGCACGGCAAGGGAGCCCTGCACGGCTCGGCCAGGTCCGTGGCCCGGCGCCCTGCGAGCGGCAGGCGGGGCTATGGTAATGTCCCAGAAAGCCATGGCCTCCGGACAGGACACGCCTCGGGAGCTGCGGCGCCAGCTCCAGCGCTTCCTCAGAGGCAGCGGCCTCTCGCCAGCTTACACGAGCGCTGAGCGTCGGGAGGCTCCGCGGCTCCAGGAGGTTCTGCGGCTCTAGGAGGCTTCATGGCTCGGGAGGCTCTGCAGCTCAAGAGGTTCCGCGGCTCGAGAGGTTCCGCGGCTCGAGAGGTTCCGCGGCTCCAGGTGGCTCCACGGCTCGGGAGACTCTGCAGCTCCGGGAGGCTCCAGGGCTCAGGGAGGAGCGAGGAGCACAGAGGGTCTCCCAGCCAGCATTAAAGGCAGGCGCATCCCTATTACCAACCACATCAAGGGGAAACAAAGCCCTGCGGGAGGAAATAGAGGCCAAGTTAGCGAGTGTCTGAAATAATCACAGCCCCAGGCACCTGGAAAATTAGGTGAGACACGGGCATCCCTGCAGCCTCTGACCGGGGAGGGCTGCAGCAAGGTGACCACGGAGCAGCACACACGGACCCTGCTGCAATTACATCAGCCACGGGGGCCCAAGCATTTCTGCTATGGTTTCTTGTCACAGTTTGTTCCAAAGCCCGTTTCAAGCTCAGTGCCTGAGCCTAACCAAACTGTGCAACCACTCTACGTTATGGGAACTGCACGACTTGCATGCTGCAAGCTGAGTTATTTAAATACAAAGTGCTAATGCTGAGCACACCAAGTCACGACTCACGCAGGTCTGCAAGCTTTAAGACAACCCTCATGAGACCTGTCCAAAAAAGGAAGGAGACAAAAGGATCTGGCAAGGATCTCTGCTGGCAAAGGCCAGAGACTAATATCCTTTCATCCTGATGGCCTGGGATGAGCGAGGCCCCTCCCCCGAGCCCTACATTTCACCCCATYGCCCTTTCTCTGCCTTGGCCACAGAGAGTGCAGGTTGACTCAGCCAGAAACACCCAAGGAGCCCCCCAAAAGGTGTCACAGAATCATTGAATCCTAGAAGCTTTAGGGTTGGAAGGGACATTTAGATATCATGGATCCAGATGGGCTCTGTGGGATCAACCCCTGCACCCGGGGACCTCCCCGAGCAAGAGCGGCACCCAGTAGCATCCCTGGGAGTGGGGACAGGGACCCCGACAGGACCCGCAGCTGCGGGGCCTGCAGGTGCTCTGGGGAGAGATGCCTTGATGTGAGTCTGGAGGTGGAAACAGCCCCAGGAGCTGCATCTCCTGCAAGGCTGCCCTTGCAGCCCCATCTAGCGTCGTCCTGAGCTCAGTGTGGCACAGGCCGAGCGGGGATGCCTGGTTGCAGGAGGGACTGYRGGCCAGGACAAAGAATTCAGGTATGCCGAGGGAAAGGCAGCCCAGGATTGCTGGGCTCAGCTCTCCCAGGTCACAGGCTCCTAAATGTCAAGCTCGAATGTACAGATGTGGCCCCCACTGCTCAGAGAAAGGCCTGAGCAGCCACACTGCTAACGGACTGCCAAAGAGCAGCCAAAACCAASACCTCTCTCCYCACCCAGAGCTGCTCTAGCYGAGGCCACGCACCCGGAGCCACCTTGCAGCTCAGCATCCACGTGGGCACAGGTGGCCACAGGTCCCTGAGCCACACGAGTCCTTAAAGCGTGAGCAGAATGCAGTGGAGGTAAAGCATCCTGAGACCCTGAGGAAAAGATACTCTTGTTTTTCTTATTTTTATTTTTATTACACAAAAATAAATACAATCAGTACAAATAAAATTAAAAGCCTGAGCAAAAAAAGACRAATAAATAAAAATTCCTTTTTATATACTTAAATAAAAATAAGCTACATGGTTACAGTCTGTTAAAATTCACAGCCTATGAGAATCCATGGACACATTCAGGAGGGATTTGTGAGAGCAGACTGTCTTGAGCAGATGATGCTTGCAGTGGCTATAGTGTTATCTCCCGCTTGCCTGCCTGGTCGTCCAGGTGTTTCATGATACGCTGGACCCATTTATCTTCAGGGTTGACACACAACAAGATATCATTCCTTGTGGTAAATCTGCAGGAGAAAAGAAAAGAAAATCCCATTAAAAGAGCAGGAGAGAAGAAGAGGCCGTTCCCAAAGGAYGACTATTACAGGTGGGAAGGGTTAGAGCAAAGCACAGTGCCGAGCGCCTGCATGCTGCTGCTGCCAGTGGTTGCCCCTGCACCAGGCACCTCTGGAGCTGCCAGAGAGCCCCAGGGAAACACGGGGGGACGGTCACAATGTCATTGCCAGCCTCCCGTTTCCTTGGGGCAGAGAGCCCGCTTCATCCCCAACATCCTGCTCTGGACGGGACACCGTCCTGCGTGTGACCCCCTGGCTGGCAGGCCTCACAGCAGATCCCTTGACCCTCATCTCGTAGGGGCCATTCCCGACGGCTCTCCGAGACCTGCAAGTTGCCTCTGAGAGACTCCAGAGCAGTCTCTTAACACGGGTGCCCAACATGCCACCGCTGTCGGTCAGCAGGATGGGCTGAGCTCCAGGGTTCTGTGGGGCTGCCACCTCTCTGGAGGGCACGTGGCCAGGGCTCGAGCAGCAGATCTACTCACATCACGCCTGGTTGGGGGCAGTGGCTCTGCGTGGGCTCGTACGCCTTCACACGGCTCAGGGGAATCTCTCTGCTTATGTATCGCAGGCAGCAGGGACCAGAAACGTGCACAGCATCTGGAAGAGGAGAGACGTGCGCTGAGGTAACCACATGTAGGGAAACACCAGCAGGGAGAAGCAGGTTGGAGGACAACGCGGCTCTTGCTGGAGGAAACACTGCTCCTGTTATCCTCTCCCACCACAGTCAGAAGAGGGCCTCTCCCACCACACCTTCCAGAAGAAGGCCAGAGCAGCAGGATGTGCTTGTCCTTTGCTGCGGCAGATGCTCCGAAGGAAGAGATGCCGAGCACGACTAGACCTTATAGGGAGGTGATGAAGAGAAGAGAACCCTCCAAGAGGAGAGTTTGGACTTACTTGGTGAAGAGGAGACCTGGTAGCAGAAGGCAGCGACAGAGAGCACAGCAAGGGCAGCTGCAAAGGCCTTCATGGTGCTGCTGGGAGGAGGAAGCRGTGGGAGTAGGTGTAGAGCAGGGACTGCTGCACGGGCCCTTGCTGTGCCTCACGCTGCAGTGCTGGGCTCTGCTCTCTTTTATAGAGGGACAGAGCTGAAAAAGCTGAGGACCAGCCAGAAATATTTCTGAAAATCCGCAATGACACAATGGAAGAAGTGCTGTGTCAAGCGTGTGAGCCCAGCACGCTGCGTGGCACAGGGAAGTGCCCAGAAACCCAACAAGCAGCAATGCCCTGATACCGCTGGTATGAGCTAATGATCACAGACTCTGAAATGATAAAGAGGATATGACCCATGGCCCTTTCCTTCCCCATTACCAAAGGGGCTCTATGAAAAGGATGAAAGCAATGGTTCACAATATTAATAGCTGGACCTATTACTTGGAAGTGACCTGACAGTTAAGAATAGGAAATGAGCATATCTGCCACACACAATTATTTCCTAGAATGTTATCAGCATCACAGAGAAAACTGGACCAATGCACTTCCTTCACCACAGATTTACCAGGGAGAGTCCCTGTGTGAGCAGTCCTCCCTGGCAGCCCGCTGCAGTGGGTCAGCAAAGCTCCCCTCAGGCGGGTGCTTCCCAAAAAAGGTTTCTCCAAGAGATCCCCAAATGCCACCACCAGGGGCAGAGCAGAGGGCAGAGCATGATGCCAGCCTCGGTCTGGCCTCCTCTCTTTGCCTGTCCTGTTACTGCATTGCTGTCCCCCAACTACAGGGATATCTGTCCTGTTGTTGCATTGCTGTCCCCTAGGTGCAAGTGACAGGTGAGCTAGCAGGATGTTACCAAGGAACACAAGGCGCAGCCATTAGTCGTTTCTAAGAGCTTTAAAAGCTCATAACCTCACCAGTTCTAGAAGTTTGGCCTACATAACTCTCTGGTTCTGGCAATGCAGAGTCAACACCCTCTTGGCTGTGCTCTGCCATTCTCCCAGCACGGGAGCTTAGCTCCTACGTTGCAGGAGAGCGGCGGTGTCACTGCGCTGCCCAGGAATTTCTGTTGGACATGCTGCCTCTGCAGAGAACGGCTGTGTTTGTGGCGCTGGCGAGCGCGCCCGCAGCAGGGCCATCGCGGCCTGGGGGCAAGGCCGCCGGAGCAGGCCCCTCTCATGGCGCTGCTCTGGAGGAAGCGTCTCAGCACCTTGATGGAGCAGGCGGTATTGCAGACACACTGACCAAAGCACTTGCTGCTCTTCCAGGAACCTGAGGGGTAAGAACGCAAAGGAAATGAGACAGTGCAACGGATGCCATGGCCCAGACTTCCACATGCTCCCAAGTGTGGCAGGGCTCCRTAACAGCCCACCAGGTTTCTGTATGCTGGTTTCTCTGAAAAGCTGAGGCAGACACTGAAGCTGTGGCCTAGATCGCAATACAGCAGTTCTTTTCCTGCAGAGCAGCTTCTTTCACTAGCGGAGTTCTTCTAAGCATGGCTGACCCAAGCCAGGGGGAAGCCATGAGCGGGTGGTGCTGCACAGAGGCGGGAGGCCCACGCAAGCCAGAAGCGCGGGGCGAGGAGGAGGCCGCGGCTCGGCCATGGCCCGCATTGCCCTGCAGCCGCTGCCCCAGC
>NW_020455932.1:3451460-3458673 GCF_003342845.1 Nothoprocta perdicaria
GACTCCAGAAGCTCTCTGCTAGATCACACCTCGTACCGTGGGCAAGATGATGACCAGTGGTGGTGTAGTGCCTGGCCTGGACTGTTCAAGGCATGGATTGGGCTGTGCTGGCATTCAGAGGGACCTGGACAGACCTGAGAGTTGGGCAGAGAGGAACCGCAGGAGGTTCAACAAGGACAAGTGCAGGGTCCTGCCCCTGGGCAGCAATAACCCCGGGCATCAGTACAGATTAGGGGCTGACCTGCTGGAGAGCAGCTCCGCAGAGAGGGACCTGGGAGTCCTGGTGGACAGCAAGTTCACCATGAGCCAGCCRTGCCCTGGTGGCCAAGAAGGCCAAAGGGCTCCTGGCTGCATCAGGAAGACATTGCCAACAGGTCAAGGGAGGGGATCCTGCCCCTCTACTCAGCTCTGGGGAGGCCAAACCTGGAGCATTGGGGGCARCTCTGGGCTCCCCAGGATAAGAGTGTGTGGAAAACACACAAGAAGTTTGGGCTTAAGCTGAAGACACAGGCCACAAGATTGTAAGCTTGTATCTTTACAAGGGAAGGAGGAAATTGCTTCCCCCTTCTTTGGCTGATGAGCAGGACAAAGGAACCAGGCAGGTGGGAGACTGAGCGGAGCCAGGAATGGGGGGAAAGACTGCAAGGAGACTGGAGTGAGGGGGTCACAAGGGAATCAAGKGACCTGAGGTGCGAACACGTGGCGGGAGGCGCCGAGCTGGTGTAGGCGGCCGGGCAGGCTGTGACTCCTGAGTCCCCTGGGCAATGGGGAAAAGAAGAGGGCACCGCAGCCAGGAGRTTAGGATAAAAGGGGGGCTGCGTCCCCCAACAACCTGAGAGACCCCACGGGGAGATGCCCAGTGGACTCTCCCTTTATTTGAATAAAGTTTTGGTCTCCTCTGTCTCCTTTTGGACATTCAGTTCTTGGACAGAGAGATTTTTCTGCACAAGAGGGATGTGGAGCTTCTAGAGAGGGTCCAGTGGAGGGCAACCAAGATGATTAAGGGACTGGAACATCTGTCGTACGAGGAGAGACTGAGTGAGTTGGGCCTGTTTAGCCTGGGGAAGAGAAGGCTAAGGGAGGATATGATCAACATGTATAAGTTCATGAAGGGAGAATGCAGGRAGGAAGGGGCCAAGCTCTTCTCGGTGGTGGCCAGTGACAGGACCAGGGGCAATGGGTGTAAGTTGAAAYCCAGGCAGTTCCAWCTCCATGTGAGAAGGAACTTCTTGACTGTGAGGGTGCCYGAGCCCTGGCCCGGGCAGCCCATGGAGGCTGGGGAGGCTCCTGCTCTGGAGATCTCCCAACCGCCTGGACGAGACCGGGTGTCCCGTGCTCTGGGTGCCCCTGCTGGAGCAGGGGGTTGGACTGGATGATCTCTAGAGGTCCCTTCCAACCTCAACTGTTCTGTGATTCTGTGATTCTATGGATCAGCAGCAGGCTGATATCTCCCTACTCCCACTCTCTGCAGGGCCAGGTGAGCACATTCCATGCAGGAGCTGGGCCCAGAGTATCCGAGAAGGGGGGACTTCCTCAGAGCCGCTAAAGAGGCTCCAGACAGGGGCTTTCGAGCACAGAACAGGGGAGCTTCTAAAGCAGAGGGTTCCCAGTGGMATCCAGACATCCMCAGCTGTTCAGAGCGGGATACCACAAGGCTCTCTGCTCTGCAAGGTAAAGCGTCCTGCAGCGATGGCTCACATTGYRCCAGCGCAGGCCTCTTGCCTGGGAATTCAGTCCCTAGGCACGATGCGAGAGGGCGGCATTGCCATCCCTGARGAAACAGAGCTGCGGCGGTGGAGGACGCGCCCAAGGCCCTGGCTGCGGCAGAGGCAGYGCTGGGGCAGCGGCTGCAGGGCAATGCGGGCCATGGCCGAGCCGCGGCCTCCTCCTCGCCCCGCGCTTCTGGCTTGCGTGGGCCTCCCGCCTCTGTGCAGCACCACCCGCTCACGGCTTGGCTGCCCCTTGTTGCCCCTCAYGGCAGTGGTTGCCAGGCCCTCCCAGAGCTCCCTGTGCCACCAGAGCGGTTCGCAGAATGGAGGGAATGGGCAGAATAGAGAACTAGGTTCTGATGCTCAAACCTGCACATAGGCATGCAGGCCTGCAGGGCCCTGGCAAAGCATGTGAAGAGCAGAGAAGAAGCTGCTCTTTTGCTCTTTTTTATTATGCAAAGAAGCTGCTCTTTTGCTCTTTTTTAGTATGCAAAGATAACATAAATGCAATCAGTACAAGCAGAATTAAAATTCAGACTGAAAATGACAAAAAAAAAAAAATAGAAAGGACTTCTTCAGGAGGAACCTGTGAGAGCAGGCTCTCTCGAGCAGGTGATGTTTCTGTGTTTCTGTGATTCTGTGATTCTATGTTTGCAGTGACTATGGTGCCATTGTCCCCTTGCCTGCCTGGTCATCCAGGTGTTTCATGATACGCTGGACCCATTTATCTTCAGGGTTGACACACAACAAGATATCATTCCTTGTGGTAAATCTGCAGGAGAAAAAAAAATCCCATTAAAAGAGCAGGAGAGAAGAAGAGGCCGTTCCCAAAGGACGACTATTATGGGTGGGAAGGGTTAGAGCAAAGCACAGTGCCGAGCGCCTGCATGCTGCTGCTGCCAGTGGTTGCCCCTGCACCAGGCACCTCTGGAGCTGCCAGAGAGCCCCAGGGAAACACGGGGGGACGGTCACAATGTCATTGCCAGCCTCCCGTTTCCTTGGGGCAGAGAGCCCCCTTCATCCCCAACATCCTGCTCCGGACGGGACACCGTCCTGCGTGTGACCCCCTGGCTGGCAGGCCTCACAGCAGATCCCTYGACCCTCATCTCGTAGGGGCCATTCCCGACGGCTCTCCGAGACCTGCAAGTTGCCTCTGAGAGACTCCAGAGCAGTCCCTTAACACGGGTGCCCAACATGCCACCGCTGTCGGTYRGCAGGATGGGCTGAGCTCCAGGGTTCTGTGGGGCTGCCACCTCTCTGGAGGGCACGTGGCCAGGGCTCGAGCAGCAGATCTACTCACATCACGCCTGGTTGGGGGCAGTGGCTCTGCGTGGGCTCGTACGCCTTCACACGGCTCAGGGGAATCTCTCTGCTTATGTATCGCAGGCAGCAGGGACCAGAAACGTGCACAGCATCTGGAAGAGGAGAGACGTGCGCTGAGGTAACCACATGTAGGGAAGCACCAGCAGGGAGAAGCAGGTTGGAGGACAACGCGGCTCTTGCTGGAGGAAACGCTGCTCCTGTTATCCTCTCCCACCACAGTCAGAAGAGGGCCTCTCCCACCACACCTTCCAGAAGAAGGCCAGAGCAGCAGGATGTGCTTGTCCTTTGCTGCGGCAGATGCTCCGAAGGAAGAGATGCCGAGCACGACTAGACCTTATAGGGAGGTGATGAAGAGAAGAGAACCCTCCAAGAGAACGTCTTGGTCTTACATTTTGAAGAAGAGACCTGGTAGCAGAAGGCAGCGACAGAGAGCACAGCAAGGGCAGCTGCAAAGGCCTTCATGGTGCTGCTGGGAGGARGAAGCGGTGGGAGTAGGTGTAGAGCAGGGACTGCTGCACGGGCCCTTGCTGTGCCTCACGCTGCAGTGCTGGGCTCTGCTCTCTTTTATAGAGGGACAGAGCYGAAAAAGCTGAGACAAGCCAGAAATGTGCAGCAATGGACTTGGTGCCTTTACAGAGGAAGATGATTTACAAAAACACTGATCAAAGTGGTTTCTGCTCTTCTAGGAACTCTGAGGAGGAACTATCAGAAAAGAAATGAGACCATGTCCTGGAATTGGTGAGCAGAAACGGATGCCGTGCCCCAGGCTCCTGAGGGCTCCCAAGTGCTGTGCTGCATGATATACACCAAGTGACTTAGCATGAAGGAGGAGAATTTACAGACACACTGATCAAAGCAGTTTCTGCTCTTCTAGGAATCCGAGAAGGAACTAGCAGAAGGGAAATGAAACCATGGAATGGTTGTAATGGAGCTCCCAAGAGCTCCCAAATGCTGCAAGGCTTGGTCCACCCCATCACTGGGTCCTGAGCTGCCTGAAAAGATGAGCCAGACTCTCAAGTTGTGGGCCAGGTCACATTACAAGATTTCTTCTGTGAAGAACTGCTTGTTTCAGTACAGGAGTGTTTCTAAAGCACGACGAGCCCCAAGGCGGGCTGCAGCTGTGAGTGCCATGGAGGCAGGAGGCCGAAGCAGGCCAGGAGAGGGGGCGGCTGTGGCGAGGCTGCCCCAGGGCGCTGGGGCAGGTTGAGCGGGGAACCCCTCTGCTTTATAGCTCCCCGTTTATCTGCTTTATAGCTCCCCTGTTCTGTGCTCAGGAGTCTCTTTCGGGAGCCTCTTCACGTCCTATGAGGAAGTCCCCCTTCTCCAGACACTCTGGGTCCCAGCTCCTGGGCTGGATCTGCTCACCCACCCGTAAGCGGCAGAGGCAAATGCCCAGAGTCCCACCAGGCAGCAAGGCCCCGAGGCTGCAATACGAGCTAATGATAAAAGAAAACGTGAGCAGAGAAAATGAGAGCACCCTCTTGTTGTGCAGGGCCCTCCTGGTGGGCTGCACTGCCTGAGGTGACAGGACAGCTGCTCTGCGCTCCCGTGACTCCTGCCACGGGGCCTGGGCACCATCCTGCACCCCACACTCTGTCCTCCCCCTGCTTCAGGGGGGCATTTTGGCTCATGAGACACTTTTGGGCTCAGGTGCCAGCAAACAGCCCTGCAGCAGGTCACAGTTGTATTTCTCATTGCCTGACTGCGTTTGAGGAAGTCTTAGCAAGATGGGCGCTCTCCGAGATGGAGACTGAATCTCRGAGGCCGAGTTGTGGGTTCATGTCCGGAGGAAGAGCGGGAAGAACCTTTGCCCAGAGCTCTGTGCCCGGCTGCTCCGGCTCAGCCAGCTGGTAACAGAGGAAGGACTGTGGCTCCTTCTGTGCCTCTATTTTCTCGCTGAAACAAGGGCGATCTGTGCTCTCCCTGAGCCTTGTCCAGGCCATGAGAGTGTCGCAACGGCGTCCTGGGCCTCTTCCAGCTCTGTTTGCAGAGGGAATTCAGAGAAGGGAGCCTCTCGTTCTTGTGAACAGAGCCTGTCAAGACTCACCACCCTCAGCAATCCCTTCCGGCCACACTTTTGACACTTCATATTCCCCTTTGCTTAGGGATCTTGCAGGTCAGCTTTAGTTGGGATCAAAGAGGGGGAAGAAAAGTTGGGGAAAGGGAGCAGAGCCCCCTTAGGGCCACTCTGGGCAGGGGCCACAAGGCCCGTGAGCAGCAAGGGCAGGTGGCACAAGGAGCTCTGCAGCTGGGGCAGGACAGATCTGGTGCCATCTCCTCAGGCTGAGCCTTCGTGTGTTGGGTGTCACGGGTTGCTGGGCTCTGGTCTGCCCCAGAGCCCAGGCGAGACGGGACCACAGACCTGGCGCGTCCCAGTCAGTACCAGCCCCGGGGCTGTCCTCACACACTCAGGTGCAGGTCTCTTGGCAAGTTACTGAAAGATGGGGGGTCACCATGGTCCACAGCCCAAGGCGCCCATGGAGACCGCCTGTCCTGTTCCCTTCCATCCCGTGAGGCGGAGGAACAGGCCCACTCAGGAGCAGAGCCCGTCACAGCCTGAGGGCCAGGCCCGGCTCCTGCGGGATTGAGCACCCAGGGCCCTGCAGAGCAGCTGAGCCTGGCCCGGAGCCCAAAGCACCCACCAGCAGGGCCACCGGGCAGGCTGAGCCGGCCTGGGGCGCTCCGGCCATTGTGTGCTGCATCCCCGCTCCATCCTAAGCCAGGCCACAGTTCTGACCTGGGGTTCATGAGAGCCAAGCTCTCCACATGTGTCTTTGCATGACGGAGCGGTTGTGCTAGAGCTGGATTCCAGCTAGACCTGGTGGGAGACGTAAAAATACTGCAAGGGCTGAGCACTTCTTTACTTCATCTCTGTTTGGCAGCGACTTCATTTCTTCAATTATTAATCACCTCGYCACAACAGCAACTGAATTACTCATTGAACGTCCTCCGGGACCAGCCCCAGGGCGAGAGGCAGGTTTCCAGAGAGCGCATTAGGGGAAGGCAGGCGGGCAGTGGAGACAGGCTGGCGTGGGAGGAGATGGCCTTGCTGCACAGGAGAGGCCATTTCCTATCRGGGAGCCAAGGCTGAGCGCAGGCCAGTGGAGGACGCATCACACAGCGCCTGCGCACAGGTCCCACGGCCCAGCTACAGAAGGGGGAATGCTTGCCTAATGCTTTGCGTGGAAAGCAAAAGAGAAGGCACAGGAGTGGGCCGGGCAGGGAGGAACAGCTCACACGAGGGCTCGTGACACTCACATGCCATGTGTCGCTGTCAGAGGACCCGGCCACCCCTGACGATGCTGGACAAGATGTTGGCTTTGTATCGTGTTAACCGGGGAACCCAGGAGGCGCGAGGCCCTTTGCTGCCCTTTGCCAGCAGCAGGGCCTGAGCGGGAGCAGCCCACGAGGCTCCGCGACCTTGCGGGCTCTGGCAGGGGCCCTGCTGGCTCCTCTGCTCGCAGGGAGCTGCCGGCTGGACGCACAGGTGCCCGGCAAGGGCCTGGGCTGAGCGTGCACGGGGCGGCCACAGCGCTGAGGGGCGCGCGGGGAGGCACATGAACCTGCCCCCCGTTGCCCCCGAGCGCGTTCCAGCCTCCACTGTGCAAGGGAAGGAACCTGCCCCTTTCCGCCGTCCTGGTTTCCGGGGCGGACGCTGGTCCCCTGTCCAGCCGCCCCGCGGGAGGCCCAGCAACGGCCTCCTCTCCCCTGCCATCCCCCCCCATCCCAAGCAGGGGGTGGAAGCCCGGYGGCCAGGCCCGATCCTGGGCAGAGCCCGAGGGGCCGGGGAAAGGGCCGGGGCAGAGCCCGCCGCGCCGCGCCGCCCCCCCGGCCCGCCCGCCAGAGGGCGCCCCGCGCACGGGCGGAGCCCCGGGGTGGGGGGCAGCGCGGCGTGAGCGGCAGGCGCGGTGGCCAATCACGTGGCGGGGCGGGGCCTGAACCGGGCACGCTAGGCTGGGCGGTGTCGAGGAGCGGGCTGGAGGGGGAGGGAGCTGGTGTTGATTGGCATCCACCTGGACCAATGAGCTTACAGGCGAGCAGTGAGCCCGCCGCCTGCGCGAGCTGCGGCCGCGACTCCGGTTGAGTGGCATGAGAAATGGCCAATTAGCGCGAGGGGCGAGGCGGTGGGGCGTGGCCACGTCGGAGGCGGGGCGGGGGCGTGCCCCGGGCGTGAGTGGCAG
>NW_020455932.1:3459223-3480656 GCF_003342845.1 Nothoprocta perdicaria
CGCCTCGGAGCGTTTGCCTGTCCCAAGGGAGAAACACAAGGGTTTCAGATGGAGCGGGCGATTGTGCACAGGAGTCTTCTCGTGTTCCTCGCTTAAGTTACCTGGGAAATGAATTATTGACAGCGCTGCGGGTGGCGCGAGGGCTGGCCGGGACGCTGGCCTGGCACGCGGGGCCGGCGGTGTCCGGCACGGCGGGAAGGGCCAGGGGCTCCGCGAGGCGGCGGCGCCAGCGGCCTCCCCGCGCCCGCGGCCTCCGCATGGCCTCCCCGCGGCCTCCCCGCGGCCTCCCCGCGCCCGCGGCCTCCCGTCCCCTGCACCGTGTCCAGGCGGGTGGCACCGCACGGCTTGGAGGAGGGTTCAGCACCATTTGAGGAGGGTTCTGCAGGGGGTTCAGGAGGGTTCAGCACCGCCGGCCTCTCCCGAGCCCCCCTCGACTGTCTCCACTCCAGGGCTCTCGTTTCTGCTTCAGCGTCTGCAGCTCCCTGCAGTTTCCTGCCTTTTACTCCTACCTGTTTGGGTTTTTTTTTGTTTTTTTGTTTTTTTGTTTTTTTTGCCTAAGTCCCTCTAGTTTAGGGAACTTGAAAAAAAACACTTTTTTTTGAAAATGATTGTCTTAACAAGAGTTTCAGCTCTTAAAGAATGAAAATCCTAAGGTCTAAAACGAGAGTTTTCCCCGTGTTTCATTATGCACAGGCTCGTTCCCTCCACAGCTCCAAACCTGCCTGGCTCAGGACTGAGTACTGGTGGGGAAGAGTATGTGGGGCTGCAGGAGCCTCCCTGTGCAGAGGAGGCGTCAAAGCGGCCCGCGTGGCAGCCTGGTGGAGCCTCCTGCCTTTGGGCACATCCCCTTTTGTACAGTTTGAGATTCAGCTTGGAAAGTGGGCCTACGCTGGGCGTTGTTGTCACGTGCACGGGCGTTCCGGGGGAAAGGAGTCAGCCTCCGGCAAGGCCTGTCCGTTGGTTTGGGGATAGAGGGAAATAAATTCCTCCGCTTCCTCCAGCCTTGATTAGAGGAGCGTCTCTGGTGTCTTGGTGATGCTGGTGTGAGGAACGTGCTGGAGCGACGTTGTCTTTGCTGCTGCGTRGCTGAGGTCCTGGCCCGACTGTGGGGACAACGTGTGTGGACGGGCAGCGGTGTGATGTATCCCATGGCGTTTCCCTACTTGGATCCAGCACAGCCTCTTGCAGCAGCTTCAGTCCATGGAACGAGTCTGTGCACAGAGCAGAGAAACATGAGGAGGAAGGAAAAGCTGTAACAAAAAGTCAGTATTTTGCCATCTGCGAGAGAAAGGTTGGGAGCTTCATAGAGCTTCTGAGTCTGATACTTGTATCACCTGGGAATCCTACTCCAGCTTTGGAGGAAAGTGCTGCACTACGAATGGTCCTGGTGAAAGGCTCTGGGTGTCAGAGGCCCGTGCGGAAGGTCTGGAGCCGAAGGTCCCGAGCTCCGTACCCAGCTTCGCTCTCGCAGTTGGGTTTAGCTCGCCGCTCGCTGCAGTGTCCTCGGGGGATATCGTAGGAGGTGGCAGGACGGAGACATGGATTTCGTCCTGCACTGACTCCATTTGCTGCTTTGGCAAGGACAAGCRTTTAGCTGTTGGGTGAGCCAAGATCTTAAGGGTAATAATGAAGTCAGAATGGAGGAGGGCTCTTTGTGGGCCATGGAGGGTGCACGCAGATGGTGCTGAACACCAAGGCTCCCAACAACAAGTGGAAGGATCACAGAAGGCTCCGTGTCCTTGTGCTGTGGTGCCATCAGTTGCTCCCAGGAGATGGTCGGGAGAAGCTCTGCGGGGCGGGCGCCACCTCCTTGCCCGGTGCTCCGCAGGCGCGCTCAGCGCGCGCTGGAGCCGGCACCACTGGCCACCCTTCCCTTCCCAGAGCCGGGCTCTGCCCGGGCGCTGCTCTCGCCCCGCGCCAGCACGGACCTCAGTGCTCCCTCCGTGTGCTGGGTGCATCCTCGGCGCTCCCTCCGTGGATCCTCGGCGCTCCCGCTGTGTGCCGGCTGCTCCGTGCTGCCGCCCGGGGGCTTCCCGTCCTGCCCGCAGGCTCTGTTGGAGCTGGGCTCGCCATGGGCAGCACCGTCCTGGCGGGGCTGGGAGTTCAGGAACGTCTCCCACCGCCAAACCCAGCGTGCCCGCGCTGAAGTGTCGCCCAGCGAGAAGTCCAAACGCCCAACAGCAAGACGGGTCACTTGAATAGTTCACTCCAACCACTCTCTCTTACGCACAGCTGCAGCGTGCAGCACCGTGGGCCATTAGGACAATTTGTAACATAACAATTTATGACTAAGAAATTAGTCTGCAAAGACACTCATGCAGCTGAAGACGGTCACTGGGCTGTCTTTATCACTGCTCATGATCCTAGAGGTCATTTGTGTGGGGCGGAGGGGCTGGCAAGCCCTGCAGCTGGCACTTGTTGCCTTCGTTAGCTATTCATGTGAACCGCTGAGCGAGGTGTGGGATGAGATATCTTGAGTCKGCGGTGTTGCAGGCTCTGCTCCACAGCAAATGTTTGTCTGGAGTGGCCTCCATTCCCGAAATCTCCGTGCTGACTTTTGCTCCTCTTYGAGATAAGTTGTTGCTTCCTGCAGCTGGAAGCAACTTCGCCTTGCCCCCGCTGTCTTCCTGCAGCTCCTCGGCCTTTTAACCTGCTCCCGAATCCCTTCCTTTGGCTGCACGACCTTCACATGCGAAAACACAGAGTATTGCCGCAGGGCAGCTCTGGCCTTGCTGGTACTGACGGCAAGCCGGGTGTGAGCGCAGGGCTGCGGGAGCCACAGCTTGTAGGAGCAGAGCACTCCCTGGTCGCGCTGGATGGGGCTTGCTGGGGAAGGGCCTGTTTGATGTGAGGTTCTCTCCCTCGGAGCCAGCGCTTCCCGCCGTGGCACCGCCACAGCTTCTCCCTCCTGGCACGTGCATCCCGAGGGCTCCGGGCCCTTCCTGGGTGCCCTGCGGGTCGGCTGAGCCGCCCTCGGGCACCTTCGCTGACACCTCGCGTCGAAAGGAGCCGGTCCCGGACCCTGCTTGGAAGTCGTTCCAAGGCCCCGGCATCCTCAGGGTTAAGCCAGCAGCCCACAGCGTTAGGCTTCGTTTTCCGGGAGCTGGAAGAACATTTACTTTCCTGTTCTGCTGTTGGAGGAGCATAACAAATAAATAAATAAATAAATAAATAAATAAATAAATAAATAAATAAGCTGGTGTCTGAGAGGAAGTATTTGACACCTGTCCCCAGTGCAGGGGGCTGTTCCCAGTATATTGCAGCGCAGTCAACAAGCAGGTCCCGCTCCGCAGCGTGGGGCAGCGTGGGGCAGCGTGGGCTCCTTTGCACCCCGACCGGTGGTGTTTAATTAACTCCATTCGCCTTTATGCTGGACCCAGCTCTGTGCAGCTCTCAATCACAGAGGGGAAGAAAATAGGCACATTTTTCTACTTACATCTTCATTTTACGAAAAYAATTTTTGTGGTTCAGATGCTGTAGCCACCAGGCAGTTTTGCCAAGAGCTTCAGCTCTTACACAGGAAATGAGACTCTGTTTAAAAAGTACCAGAGTGTTACTATATATATACACCCTCTCTGAAAAGATATTTAAAGAAACATATTGACACTAGCAAGAACAGGAAAAAATAGCTCCTGTCTGTGGAAAGTGAAGGATTAAGCCAGCTGAGCCCATCCTAGGGGAGTAGGTGATACAGAGGATTATTTCACTAGTCTTCCTTCTCCAGGAAAATGAACTCTTGTGCTTTGTCCTGAGTGATTTTGAAGGCTTTCAATGCCCTTCATTTTAATAGGAATTAGAGGTGCTTGGAATTGAATATGGCTTCAGGAACGCAGAAATGAGTCATCTCTTTTCAGTGAGTCCCTGTTAGAAACTCATTTCCATCCCCTTGGCTTCATTTAGATGGCTGAAAATAGTTGATTTTCCACCAAATTCGRTGCATGTGGTCCACTGTTCTCTTTGGTGTCATCTCGGGTGGTGGGATTTTGATTCTAAAGTCTGCAGAAATCACAGTGAGTKGGGTTTTCTTTAATGCCATTGTGAACTCCAAAGGTGGCCCCTGTCTCAGGAGGATACCGGGTACAGGAGCTGGAGGCCCAGGCGTGGCATTGCTCTGGATGGAGCCATCCTCGGAGCGGGACCTGGGAGTCCTGGTGGACACCAAGTTCACCATGAGCCAGCAGTGCCCTCGTGGCCAAGAAGGCCAATGGGCTCCTGGCTGCATCAGGAGGACGTTGCCAGCAGGCCAAGGGAGGGGATCCTGCCCCTCTGCTCGGCTCTGGTGAGGCCAAACCTGGAGCATTGGGRGCAGCTTTGGGCTCCCCAGGACAAGAGGGACATGGAGCTTCTAGAGAGGGTCCAGTGGAGGGCAACCAAGATGATTAAGGGACTGGAACATCTGTCGTACGAGGAGAGACTGAGTGAGTTGGGCCTGTTTTCTCTGGAGAAGAGAAGGCTGAGAGAGGATATGATCAACATGTACAAGTTCATGAAGGGGATATGTAGGGAGGAAGGAGCCCCCTRTTTATCCCCCTGTTTTAACAGGCTTTCAGCGTTGCCACCCCACGCAATTTATTTTCCCCAGATTCCCCATCCAAAGGCTTTAGCCTCCCCTCAAAGCCAGAGAAGCGTCAGTCAGACCCTGCTCCCGGAGTGGGAATCACAGAACCACRGAGTGGTTGAGGCTGGAAGGGACCTCTAGGGATCATCCAGTCCAACCCCCTGCTCCTGCAGGGACACCCGGAGCAGGGGGCACAGGGCGGCATGCAGGCRGGCTGGGAAGACCTCCGGAGAAGGGAAGCTGTGCGAGGATTGAGCTCAGGGGCACGTGGTGCTCCTGAGGCCGGGGGGCTGGGGCGGCCTGGAAGCCACGGGGGCCGGCGCGGTGGGCATTCGGCTCTGACGGGCCGGGGAGGAAGCAGAGCGGGGCACAGGCTGCTGGGTGCCAGGGGCRGCGGGTGGCGAGGAGGCAGCGGGGGGCAGGTGCGGGCCGCGAGGGGCAACGCGGGCTGGAAAACGCCCTAGCCGGGTTCCCAGGCGAATGTCCTCGCGCTTGTACAATGGGGAGCGGGTTGTGCCTCCCGCAGCGCCACACTCGCCGCGCGCGACCTCGGGGTGCCGAGGTGGGTGTGAGCTYGGGGTGCCGAGGTGGTCGGGGTGCCGAGGTGGGCGCGAGGGGCTGCCCGGCCCCGCGAGCACAAGGACGGAGCGGGGAGCGAGCGGCCTGAGCAAAGGGAGAGGCGCTGCTGGGGCTGGCGGGTGGCAGAGGTCCTGATGCCTGCAAAGGCACCAGGGATTAGTTTTCCTCATTAGTTGCCTGGGACAGACCAATGTTAACGGGCTTAAGCAGCAGGAGGGCCGGCACTGAGCAAATCTTTAACCCTTAGCAGTGCGGGAGCCGGGGGGGGTTATTCTCAGTTCCCRGCCCGCGGGTGTGAGCTGAAGCCAGGCCCTTGCGTTGCCCCCTCCGTCACTGCTGCGCAGGCCAAGTGCCGCACGGCCAAGTGCTGGGGACCTCAGGGAGCTCCAGGCCYGGGCAGATGGGCTTCAACACAGCAGCTGTCCGGCCTCTGCCCGTTCCCTCACCCGCCTGGTCTTGTGGTCCCTTGGCTGTTGTGTCTGGCTCCGAGCTGGTCCCTGGCTCAGGAGGTAAAGCGTTCAAAAGTAAACAGGAGGAAAAATGTTGGGTTTGGGTTCTCTGTAACCTTTGTGAGCATCTGGCTGTAGATACTTCAAAGAGGAAGCCAGCCCTGTCGTGGGCTGYCGCTCCACCCGTTCTTCAGAAACCGAGCTCAGCAGGCCCAGATCCTCACACAGGAATTCCTGAGCAGGAAATCTGTGTGTGGCTTGAAGAAAGCAAGGACRAGGGAGCCACAGTCACAACCGGTGCCGTCAGATGTTGCCACGTCTTTGCACCCTTGTCTTATGCAAACCTAGGAGCTGGGCTTTATTTTCTATTCAAGAATTCAGTTTTCAAATGAAGAACCATGATATTTTATTGCCCCCAAACTAAATCAAAAGCCTGAATAGGCAGCTGGTGCTACTCAGAGGGCTGCTCAAGACTTGAGATCTGCTGCATGTTCTTGCGCCCCTTGAACGGTTTGAGAGCCTCTCACGATGCTCCGCGGGCCCAGGCTCCCTGCCGGCCGCCGGGACGCGTGTGCGGGTTGTCCCCTCGCTGGCTGGGGCTGGGGCTGCCGTGCGAGGCCGCTGCCGGGCAGCTCCGGGCAGCTCCAGGAGCAACGCTGCTTGCATCCTCGCCTCTCTGTGCATGTGGGGCCTCCGATGAACCTGCTGGCACCTGGAGGCCGTGCAGTGTCCTTCRAGGCCACCCACGCGTGTGCCTGCAGGGGCTTTTGTCAGTGTAGGCGAGAAAGGGGCTGGGAGGGCAGCCTCCAGCCGTGCCCGTGCACGGGAACCCGGAGAGCCTCGGGACAAGATGCAGACCGGCTACTGCTGCTCCCTCGCTCTGACACGTTACATCCAAGAGCATCTCAGCATCTTCCTTGCGACAGAATCGCAGAATCACGGAGTGGCCGAGGTTGGAAGGGACCTCTAGAGATCCCCCAGTCCAACCCCTGCTCCAGCAGGGACACCTCGAGCAGTGGCACGGGTCCCCAGCCTCAGTGCCCTAAGCTCCTGCCGTTAATGCTGCAGCAGCAGCAGTGTCCGGGTGCCCGTGGCTCGGGCACAGGCTCCCAGACAGCACCAGTGTCCGGGTGCCCGTGGCTTGGGCACAGGCTCCCAGACAGCAGCAGTGTCCGGGTGCCCATGGCTCGGGCACAGGCTCCCAGACAGCAGCAGTGTCCGGGTGCCCATGGCTCGGGCACAGGCTCCCAGACAGCAGCAGTGTCCGGGTGCCTGTGGCTCGGACACAGGCTCCCAGGCCTTGGGCACAGCCGCTCCATCACACAGACTGAGCGAGCACTGATGGAAGAAGTTGGTGGAACAGGCCGGCGTTCGGCCTCCGTGTGCAAGTCCCAGGCTGCTGCTGGACCCACCACGTGCCGTCGGCTGCTCACCGTGGCTGTGAAGTCTGCGCTGGGCTGACGTGGCGGAAGGTGCATAGCCCCGTGTCTGTGCAACGAGTGGAGTGACTGCCTGGAAGCCGCACGCGGATGGTGGACGTGTCCTGGCGTTTGTAAGCGCTGGGTTTCCTCCCCTTGGCGGTCTGTGCTACGCGCTCCTGCAGCTGCGCAGGTCCCGCGCCCGTGGGGAGGCTTTGTGTGCGGTGCCCGTGGGTGCAGAAGCACGAGGATGGGCTCAGCCTTGCGGTGCGTGCGTGGTACGGGCAGTGTTTGCACCCGCCTGTCCCTTTGCGGCCTGCKTGGTGGAGGTGACCACATCCCAGGGCCCCTGTTCAGAAGCACCGTCAGCGCCAGCAAAGAGTTGATCCTAGAGCATCCCAGTCCCTGCAGGTTGCAGACGGGTGTTCCCTCTCGCTGCACATGGAGCCTGTCCCTCCCCACGGCACGAGGCACACGGGTGCTGCACCCTTTCCTGCCTTGCCCTTTGCCAGACGCGTTGGCCCCGCGTCCAGACTAACGTGCTCCACGCTGTCCTCTGCTCCTGCRCAGAGCAAGTGTCACCGGCACTGTGAGGCAGAGAAGCAGAGCTTTTCTTGCTCAGCAGTTACTGAGAAATCAGTTAAAAGATCTCTGAGAAATCATTAAGGAGATGACCAGCCTTTTCTCCTTGACTTGCTCTTAAGTTCAGGCTGTGCGTTGGACTCAGATTGTCAGGTCAGGCCTTCTTTGAGTCTCAAAGGGAAAAAGACTTCTCGTTTTTGAGCAGACTCACAAAACTCTCTTAAGCATGGCCTCCACCCAAAGRTCTGCCACAGAAGTGGTAGTTACCTTATTCCAGGAGTTGCCTAATGTTGTGTTCTTCTTTTACACTGCCTGCCTAGTAGCCAACTCTATGCAATTGCCATAAACCCAAGTTTACCTGTGTYGGTCTGTGCTCCCCTTGGACTGGCCGGGCTGTGTGTGGTTGTCTGTCCATGGGGAGCAAATGCCTCGTGAGRGGTTTCCCGTGTCCTGTTCAGGTCCCTCTGAAGCCCAGCTTCCCCGCCAGGCCCTGCTTTGCTGCACGATGGGTGCTCAGGGCTGCAGGAGGGGCAGCAAACAGCCCTTCTCCCAGCAGCCGGCATTGGCAGCCACCAGGTCCTCTGCGGCGGGAGATGACACATTAAATATTTACCATGCAGAAAAGAGGCGAGCTGCAGCAAACAAAGGGACCCATTGGGAAAGCAGGATTCTCTCACCAGGGCCAGGCTAGAGCCTTTCTATTTATTGTTAACATTTGTTTCTTTGATTCCACGCAAGTGCCTTCGAGCTCTCTAGAGAGTGTGTGGCATTGCTTTTTGTTTTAATGAGCAGATGCGGGTTGGAAAATGGTCTTTCCAGTCATTGTGTTCCCATRGACAGAACCAGAATATGGGCGTTTRCAAGCCTRAGCAATGCTTCAAGGTGCCTAGAAGAGGACGTGGAGGACAAGCTGCTGCTTGACACCAGGAGCTATCATCTTCCCTCCTGACAGAGCAGAAGGGACGTGGTGCAGTGAGAGCATTGAAATTAAACACTGCGATGCACAAGAGCTTTTGCTTGCTGTGCTGCCCTCCTCACCAGTCCAATATCCACTGCTGTTTCCTRGTGATAGGTATCTTGATATTAGAGGTCCCACTGCACCGCACTCAGCCTTGATCTAACACCTCAGCTACTTAGTCTTTCTGGTTCGTAGATAGCACCTCTGCAGGTAAACCACTGCAGGAAAGAGTTCAAGAGTGATTTGCATGTTCTTCTAAAAACGAAATGTGGCCCTCGGGTTCCTGCTGTGTCACCAGGGAGGTTTGTCAGCRCTCCAAGTTTGGGCTAAATACAATCCCTGCAATGCAATGAATTAGAAAAGAATAATAATGGCATGCTGGAACACTGCTAAGTGCGTCTAAATGCCAGGGACCTTGTCAGTAGGCTCTGCTCGTGCTGGCCCACACCCTTGCAGATCCATGGACATCATGGTTGTGGTTTTCATCCTGGGCCATAGCTTATAGGTTTGCTTGACACTCTGTCTATAGCCGTTTCATCCTTGCAGCCTTTGAATCCACCAGTAGCATCTTCAAAATTGACCATAACAAATTCCATGCCCYAGCTCCCGGTCAGGTAAATATTTTCTGGGGTTTTAAGATAATRCTGAAGCAGGGGCAAAGGAACTTAWTTGCTGTTGCCCAAGAAACTCTCTCCTGGTAGGGTCATTCCTAGTTTGTTTTCCTGGTGGAGATCCTGTGTTTTCCCAGCAGGATCTTTTCTGTTTATTTCACAAGTGGGAATGAAATGTTCCTACAGAGTCAGCAAATGTCACTGCTTTTTTGGAGGCAAATACTTGCCTGGAGGGGGCAAAGGTTCATAGTCCTGAGTTTTCTGACATGTCTGGTGTCGTTTTGTTACCTGCAGCCTGCATGGCTGCTTAGAGCGGTGCGGAAGGCAGGGAGCAGGTGCCAGGTGCGGTTGTTGTCCCCTTCGGAATCAGCCTCCCAATGCTCCCAGCTCCGTCAGTCGCTGCGGTGCCTGCCTGTCCTCACCTCTGGGACACGCAGCGGTGGCAGCTCCCAGCTCCATCAGCGTGTCCCCAGGATGCCGACGGGCGGTCGCGGGCCGGGCCTTTAAAGCCTCTCTCTCCCCATGGAAGGAGGCCCCAGTTTGGATTCACGTGCTTGGCCCTGGCCGTGTGTTGACTCGCCCTCCCAGGGGAGCCGAGTGCTGCCCTTTGGGGGGGCCTCCTCCGTCCCGCCAGCTCCCAGCTGGTGCTCCCAGAGCAGGGGTGGCAGCAGGGATGCCCCAGCCCGGAGCTGCGCGCCCCCAGGCTCTGTCACACGCTGCAGCGCCGGCCACGCCGGGCTCGGCGGCACCCACACGTGGCCGGGCCCTCACAGGGGCCCGCAGCCGGCAGCGCCATCCCCATAAGACAAGGGGACGCCGCGGCGTGGGGACGAGGCGCGGGATGGGAGGCTGGGACGGAGCCTGCGCTCGTTAGGGCTGTCGGTCTCATCTCCCCGCGGGAGCACGCTGCACGGGAGCTGCTCTGGGCTCTTGGTCCCGCCGTCGGTCGCCAGCGCAGCCTTGGGCTTAGACCTGCCCTCCGTCTTGGCCCGTGGCTTCGCCCCGCTGCAGCCGCTGCCCGCGCCGCCCGCGCCGCCTCCCGTTGGCCTGCCCAGCGCTGCGGGAGCACTTGGGCTCTCGTTATAGCCCCAGAAGTGCCTCGCATTGCTGAGTCACCCGGGAGGCCAAACACCCGCGGGAGGAGTCGCCGCTCAAAATAGGGAAAGKCTTTGCTTATGCATTCCCTTTTTATTTTTTTAACTGAGATGTCCAACCCGGAGAAGGCCACGGATGCCAAGCTAGGAAGCGTCTCGCATTCCAGTTGGACTCTGTCTTCCTCCTCCTTTGTTTTATTCCTCGTATGCTCCAAGTGACTGGGGGCTTCAGCCTTCGCTCAAGTGTTAGGAGATTTTTTCCCTCCTTCTTCCTGAGTTCAGGCACCCAGCAAGGGATGGGGTTGTCTAACGTGGGGACTGGGGAGCCCTCTAGGACGGGCTGAGCTCCAGCAGTAAATGTGTCTGCTCAGTGTCCTTTCTCCAGAGCTCGGTTTGGCTTTCTGAAAGCGTGGATTCTATCATCCAAAGAGGAAGAATTAGCTGAATCCAGATCCAATCCAGAACTAAAGAGTTAGCTGAAGCCTAAGCTCTTACTCTGGAAGAGCCTGACAATCAGACCTCCTTGGTCACAAGGGAAACATTAGAAATGTTCGTGCAGCCAAAGCCCCCCAGGTCTGCAGGGCTCCTCCAGCGTTTGCTGCTTCGTTTGCGCCCAGATCCCTCTGGCTCTCATCCTACCTGAACCAGACCTGTGGTCGTATGTTATATTTCACTGCTGGCTGGTTGAGCAGAGGGCTCCGCGTACGTGGCGGCGTTGCAGGTGGCAGCAGCCTGGCCGGGAATCTGGGCCGGGGAAGGAGGGAGAGGGGTTGGCTCTGAGTGGCCAAGCTCCAGGACTAGGGGTTCCAGCAAAATGGCCAGGTRTTTCGGTTCCTGCCTTCTGGGGCTGGAAGTGAAACTTCCTGTACACAGCAGCCGTGAGTAAACTGGAGCAAAAGAGACAGGAAGATTTGTTTGTCAAATCTTTGGGTTCATACCGTCAGTGATTTCTGGCTCTGACTGTGGTCAGGTGCATGGAGTTTGGGTAAATGAAACTTCAGAGATCGCTTCGTGGAGCTGAGGAGCTCTTCAAGGAGAAGAAACGTTCCCTGGGGACCTTCCTGCTCTGTCCCTGTCCTCTGCACTGTGTGTCCGAGGCGTTCCCTGCCTGCCCGCGGGCTCCCGGAGCGCTGCGATACGGGGTGTCCCAGCAGGACACCCCACGCCCTCTTGCAGAGGGGATGTACAGTTGTGTGTATCCCATATGGACTTGGCCGTCAGGCTGCCAGCGAGGGCTGTGGCGCCCGCGCCGTCGCTGCGGGTTCCTTGGGGAGCCGTGCGCGGTGTCCCGCCGGCTCCGCTTCGCTTTGCCGGGAGGATGCACCTCAGGCCGAGCCTGAACCACTGCTTTCTTTTAAGCTGCCGTCACCTGAGCGTGGCAATTAGCCAGACTCTGTACATTACATCGTCTTTTTTATTTATTAATTATTACAAGTCCTTCTGAGGACTGCAGGGCTTCGCTGCACTGGTGGCACCTTCAACTGCCACCTCCAGGGCTTTAGTCCAGGGAAACGTGGGTTCCTGCCTCGGCTTGGRCCGCCTGATACGCGGGGCCATGCGGAGAGCATGGAGATGCTCCCTCCGCGGGGGGACGTGCAGAGCCGCGGAGCTGCCCAGCCCGGTGCCACGCACGGGCTCTGGGGCGGCCGCCAGCGCGGCCCCCTGTCCCCGCGCCCGGGAGAGGCCCCGTGCACGAGGAGGCCGCTGCGCGTGGCCGGGCCGGGCCGCGGGCGCCAGCGCTGCCCCGGGCCGGGCCTGGATTCCACCCCGCGCTCCGGCCAGCCGCACTGCCCCCCCAGCTCTGTCTGGGGGCCTCTGATCCCTTTTCCGTGTCCCGCTGGATGGCACAGACGCGCTTTCCATGCCTGGAGCTGGGTTTTGTTTTCCTTTTCTGCTCCTCTCCGGCAGCGGCCTCTGAGTGGCTCTGCACATTACAGAGCRGCCCTTTGTTCCCAGGCCGGGGGAATAAAATGGATCGCGCGTGCAAGATCCAGGCCAGCGGTGTTTATTTGCTTTGGAAAAAAGAAAAATGAGTAAAAACTAATATTTAGACATCAGGAAGGCACTTTGTAGCCTTTTGCACGGCAGCGGGGCTGCGACTCCCCGGTCCCTGAGCAATAAAGCCTGTGAAACAGAGTTTCCTTTATGTCTTGAGGGTTTTTTCCACCTCAGTTGTTTGCTCGGATTACTTTGTGCTCCACCCTGCATCCTCCGTGGCCATCCCCGCTCGGGCAGCAGCGTTTCTGCTCTGCGCTCCTGGCTTTCTGCGGCGAGCACGTGGTGTGCAGCGAGCGCACGCGGTGCCAAGTAATCGTGCGTGCGGCCGGACAAGCCGCTGCTCTGGCCCAGCAGCCGCTCCGCTGCGCGTSCAGCCGCACCGGAGCCGGGCATCTCCCCGAGCCCGGGAGCGAGAGAGGAGACACGGCGTCGAACGGGGAGAGGTGGCCGGTGGTGCCTTTAGAAGAGCCCCAGGGACGCTGGCACCTACCCCCAGGCAGGACTGTTGTCCCAGCAGCTGTTTTTTTCCACATCTGTAATATATTCCTTTTCCTCCTTCTCTGTCCCCTGGAGTGTCTCTGCTCCTTTGCCTGGGGAATGGGCATCGGGGAGAAGCTTGCAGAGCTTCAGCGTATTATTGAAGGGGAAGATTATGCTGAGGAAAGGATGATGGTGCCTGGACTCTGGCTCTGGGTCTGGCTCCCGGCCGAGCCGTGGAGCCGGATTCCCAATGCCAGGTGCGYGGCCGGGCCCCTCGGTTAGAGCGGCCGCGGCACGTGGCACCGCGCGCAAGGCTTGGCGGCCTCCGAGGGGCGCGAGGAGAGGGCGCTGGGGGCTGCAGGGAGGCTCGGGGCTGGTCCTGCTGCAGTGCAGCCGCCTGCTGTGCGCTGCGCTCATCGCCTAACCTCGCCGCAAAGCGGGAGGCGGGTTTCTGAAACCCCCGGGCATCACAGGGTACCCATGAGCATCACGGGATCCCCGTCGGTGTCACAGAGCATCCTCTGGCATCGCCAGATCCCCATCGGTGTCGTGGGGCATCCAGGGCATGGCAGGATCCCCGTCAATGTCACGAGGCATCCTCTGGCATCACGGGATCCCCATCCTGCTGCGCAGCAGGACAGAGCTCGGTCCTCGTGCAGGGCACCACAGACCTCTGGGGCCCTCCGGCTGCGGTTCCTTGCAAGCAGCCGGGAGCATTTCCTAGCCATCCGTGTCACTGCTCCTCAGGGGACGTGAGTGGGCTCTGGCGCGGAGCTCCATCCTTGCCGGGGGAGGCGAGGGGCAGAGCTCCCGGATGCTGCTTCCCGGTCCCCGATTGTTTACAGCACCTACGTAATTCCAGGTTTTGTTCCAGCGGGGCTGGGTGTTGCAGAGCAGAGCAGCAGCACTCACGGCGCGGGGAGGAGCGGCCGTGCGTGGAGCCGCAGCTCCTTGGCAGCACCCGGGGCTCTCCGGGAGCCTCGGCGGGTGCAGAGCGCCCCGGCACCCCGAGCACCCCCCCGAGCCACCTCCTCCCACCCAGGACATCCTCCAGGCACCTTTCTGTCCCTCAACACCTGCCACTGCTTCCGTTCACAAGAGGCAACGAGAGGGGGTTTCTAATTGCATTTTACCTCCCTTCTGCCTAGGCAGGCCCGCTCTGGGATAACTGACTGTCCTGGTGTCCTTTTCTCACGCAGCAACAAGGGGAAAAAAGGGAGTGCAACACCATCAACAAAACATCGTTGGAAGAGGAGCAGCGTGTTGGGTCCTCGGGCGGGGGTCATCAGAACTATTTTTATCCAGCATTTTGAAATCAATCCGGTCTGTTTGTTGTTCTCTTTGGAGCTGAAACGGGCGTATTGATCGCCTTGGCTCTCACTGGCCCAGTTGTTTAATCCTTCCGCCGCTCAGCCGTTTTGCTGTGAGGGGTTAGAGCACCTTACGTTTCTCCCTCACCTTCCAGTCGATGGTGGCCCAGCATCCTCCAAACCTTCACTGGCTTGTGCAGCCTCTGATGAGGGGGGTGACTCTTCACGTCTCCTCCRGCCGTGGGAGGCTGGAGCACAAAGGGTGAGATGTCCCCAGGCTGTTCGGTGGCTGAGCTGAGGACAGCATCTAACTCTTGTTTTGTGTTCCCAGACCACGAATCCGTGGTCTTTTTTCAGTATCCATTCTGCAGTATCTTCCTCCAGCCATCTACAGTCCAGAGGCTTGACGGTGCCTTCTAGATCTGCGGTGCTTAGAAGCTGCAGCGCTGGGAAGCAGCTTTCCTGGAGATACGGAAGYGGAAAGAGTTCTCCATAGCTGAATCAGCGAGTGTGAGAGCTGAGAAAAGGCCTGGCCCCCCAAAGGAAGTGGGGAAAAAATAGGGAACAAACTCCGAGAAAGAAGCAATGTTGTTCTGAGCAATCCGTGATAAGGTCTCTTAGTGAAACCAAGGAGCCCGGTGCGAGTCCTGCTGCTCGTGTTGGGTAGCTGCTCTGGGTTGTGGAGCGGTTTTGCAGCAGCAAAGCGAACCCTCTGCCCCTCAGTGCAGTGCCCGGTCGAACAGAGGCTCTGCCAGCCTTGCAGCCCGGCTGCACATGCTGCTCCTGGCACTGCACAGGCCCCTCCGGAGCTGCGGCAAAGGAGCTGCCTCCTCCTACCCTGTCATGCTACGTGCTGGATTGCAGCGTGCAGCGCCGTAGCATTTCCCACTGACACCGTCCTACATGGAGGTTTGGTTTCTCCTTTTCCTCCCTCACCTTAACGCCATGCTAGGCGAAGCAGGTCTGCTTGAGCTGAGCCATCTGGTCCAGTTAAATGCAAAGATTAGAACAGGAAACTTTCCTGGGGCTRTAAATATGTTGCCTACTTCCTAGAAATACTGGTGCCTTTGCCCGTTAGTCAGCGAGGAGCCGCGTGCCTGCAGGGCTCCTCCCTGTGCTCCAGCCGCTGCTTCCCACGCGGCCGCCCGGCCTGGCACAGCCGTGTCCCCATTGCACGTCCCAATCGCACACGCCTGGATCCCAGTGCCCCGGATCCCTGTGCCCCGGATCCCTGTGCCCTGGATCCCCGCTCTGGGTGCAGCAGCCGGGACGCTTCTCCCCCCCCCGCACCAGTTGCATCGGGTGGTTTCGTTTCAGACAAGTCTATTTGTTCTCGGTTTTTATGCGGATGTGACAAATCTGTTGGCATTTACATGGATTCTTGTAGGTGCTGGGAGCTGTTTCTGTCTGCCAGGCTGGGAATCTGTTGCGAGCTTGGGCTCAGCCACCTTCCCTCCTGCTTTGGGAGGGTTGCATTGAGATAATGCTCAGGAGATGATGGGAGAAGTTCTTGTCTTGTAGCAGGAGCCGGGGGTCTTTCAGGGTATGACTGTGCGTCCACCCGGAGCGTTGTCCCAAAGCCGGGGCTGCCCCCTGCTCCTCACGTCTTCACCCAGGGCACCTGCAGGACAAAGTAGAGAATCGAAATGATTCTCTTTGTAGATTTGGAGTTGGAAGGTGACCTGTGGGAGAGGTTGGGTCACTGTTGGAGGTGGAGGAGCTCAGCATGAAGCTGGGGTCCAGACCCACAGATATGTTTGCATGGAAGGGATGCGGGGGGACGAATGCCCGGAGGGGGGTTAGTTGGGGTGCGGGTGGTTCCTGTGCTTGGCTCTTGCTTGAGAGCAGCGTGTGCTGGGGGCGAGGGTGGCACTGCAGGGGAGCGGGGGCAGGTGAAGGGCCCCCCGCTTTGGCCTCCCGCACCTCCAGGAGCCGCCRGGCTGGCTGCACGTGGCGGCTCCGGCCAGACGCCGCCTCGCCCCGGGAGCGGAGCAGGCGCATCCGCGGCCCGCGGAAGGGCTTTGCGAGGGAGCTGCTGGGAGCTCTGCTCTGCCGACCGCTTCCTCAATAATTTATGGCTATGATCCAATTGCGGGGGGTTGCAAAGCGGAGAAGCCGGGGCAAAGTAGGAGCCATTGATTTCTGGATAAGAACATTTCTGCGAGCAGCCTGCTGGGCTTTGTGAGCGGCTGATGTCAGCCGCGAGGGCTGCAGAAACTGGGGCGGCGAGCGTGGGGCTGCGGCTTGGGGAGCGCGGCCTGGCCTTGGCTGACCCGCGGCTCCTCTCGGGGCGCGTCACTCGTCTCGGTAGCGCCGGCCTCACGCTGAGAGTGACCGGGTGGTCTGTGCAGAAGCGGCTGCGTTTGCACCGGGTGGGAGTGTGAGCGTCTGTGCGAGCAGGGAAGGGAGTCCGGGTTTCTGTGCGTGAGGATGGGGACACAGGGGACACGAGGGACATCTGCCAGCGAGCAACAAGTGGCCTCACACACATTAGCAGAGTGCAAGCGGAAAGGCAGGAGAAGCTGCCTGGGCAGCAGCCCTGAACAGGGTGGATGTGGAGCAGCTTGGGGGCTGCTGTCACCTCGTTGGGCTCGGTGACGGTGACCAGCACCGGGGCCAGGGGCACARTGGGAGCCGCCTCTGCTCTCACCCACAGACTTGAGGGGACGGAGCTGCCTGCTGCCCTGCAGGACTCTGGGGGCAATGAGTGGGGAGGATGCTGGGGTTTTTTGTCCTCCTCGTTCCTGCTTTCATTTTAATACATTTTTTTATTGCCGACTTGCTGCCCGCGAGTTCCTGCTGCCCTTGGGTTTGGCCCCGTCTGCTGCTGGCGCCTCAGTGGTGCCCACGGAGCTGTGACGAGAACGGCACTGGATGGAACGAGGAGCTAAAAATAACATACAATCAATAACCGGAGCACCAGCGTTGGCCGTGTTATTTGTTTAACAAAAAGAAAAACTAGAAAATCTGTATATTGACAGCCCAACRAGGCTGCAGCAGTAACGTGGCCGGGCTCCCTGCCCGCGCTGCGCGGGGACGGGGGTGCCCAAGCCCGGGGGGCAGAAGCCCCTCGTGCCTTTGCTTTTGCCTCGCCATCACCCACGTGTTTGCGGGGTTTTGCAAGCCGGGAGCTCTTGGTTTATCTGCCGCTTGGGGAGAGCTGGCAGGGCTGCATTGCTGGAGCACCCAACCTGGCTGGTGTGAGCACGAGGGCTGGGTGGCGCACCTTGAGAGAGAGCAGGGCTGGAGGAGAAACGACGCCGCTCGCCCCGCTCCGCGTCCCCTGCACCGCAACAGCGGCGTTAACAAGATGTTAGGATTACGTTGAGCTTATTCCTAAATTCTGCTCTGAATGGGATACTTTCCTTAATCAAGATTTGCCGTGGTATTTGGATACTAATCAGCCAGGGAGATTTCCAGAAATATTTTGGCACCCGAATTGCTTCACTGCATCTAGTGCAGATTCCTGAAAAGCAGCTGGTGCACCAGGACTATAAAAAGAGCATGAATATATATATATATATTTATATATTACCAGTGTTAATGGGCAGAGGGCTTTAGGGAGCGTGCTCATTGCTGRATCCCTTCTGGAAGCCTGAAGGTGAGAGTGGCGCCTCAGTGCGAGAGGCTGGGACGTTTCGGCTGTGCTGGGGCGCAGGGTGGTCCCTCGAACGGCTCTGTTTCCACATCTGCCCCACGCCAGGATCCCCTGCAGCAGAGCAAGTGCTCGCCCAGCACGTTCCCGAGCAGCTGAAGTCATGAGCCTACGCAGGCAGTCTTGTCTGCGGGACAAGAGTCTTTTTATGGAGGAGCTGAAAGAACTTGTGTCCAATATTAATATTTGAATCTCGTCTGCATTAGGATGATCTAATCTCCAAATTGAGTTAGAAAAAATAAATTGCCACAAACACCAAATGCTCCAGGTTAGTTGAGTTTTTCCCCTAAATCATGGTATTACAGATAGCCCAGGCAGCTGGCTTTTCTTTTCCTTCTCCTGAAATACCGAGTTCAGCCCGGGCTGTTTCGCACAGCCGGAGGTGACCAGCAGGCTCCGCATCCTGGGAATTAAATCTGTCATCAGAAACACTTCGGGGCGCATCCGCCCCAGCCCACGCTCCTGAGTGCAGCGCGAGTGCCTGCCGCCCCCGTCCTCGGGAGACGCACCCGGAATAGCAGCAGGCTGGAAACACAGGGCCACTCGTGTTACCGAGACCCGGGCCACGTGCGCGGAACCTGCTCTCGGACCTGGTGCATCGCTGATTCCAGAGGGTGCCGGGTTTCCAGAGGGGACTCCAGGYGACACCCGGCGTGCGGATTGACAGTGCTTGGGTGCCTCAGGGATGTGCCTGGCTCCATCCACGGTACAACCACCACACACACCTTTCTCCACAGGGATCTCCCTCTGGCAGCTCTGGACAGCAAGAGTTGGCGTCTGTCAGCAGGGAGYCCGAGTCAGGCCTCGTTGGGTGCTTCAGAAAACACCATCCTATCTTTTTTTCCAGTAATTTTAAGAGCTCTGAAACCCCGTTTCCAGCTCTGGGATTCGCAGTCCCTGCGGGGTAGCAGGCACCTTGCGGAGCGGGATCCCTGGACCCACAGAACAGTCCGGGATGGGGGTAGCTGAAATGCTGTCCTCATCCCAAGCGAAGGGAGATGCTTTGGGAAGACTGCTTTAAATACACTCAGATGCATTTGGAAGCAATTGCATCCCCCAGGACTTTTCTTTCCATACATTATTATTTGATGTAAGGGACGACTCACAGCGCAGCCATGGCATCTGCTGCCCTTGTGCGCAGAAGTGTCAAACACGACCTCAAGCCCACGTAAACCCAAGTGAAGAGGAGCAAGCGTGGGCCAAGGGCAGGTCTCGCTCCTGATGGCAGGCACAGAGGACGGATTTCATCCAGATTCCAAAGGGAGGGAGAATTGCACAGGAAATAGTGCCGTGGAGGCACTGGGCACCTGCGGGATGTTCTCAGCTCCAAAGCACCGCTCCATTTTGGTCCTCTTCTCTCTGGGTAGACTTGAGAAATATAGAAAGCTCAAGAGGGAGCAACAGATATTATTAGTCATCAAGGAGGGAGGAGGCTGCAAGGGAAGAGGGTTTTGAAAAGGCCGGGGTATTTTTAGACCTGAGGAAATGAACAGTGGGTAAGAAAGAAGAGAGACGGGAGAACTTTTAGCAAGACATAAATGGTTCCCGCAGCAAAGGGGACCCGCTTTTCCACTCGAGCTCATCTCGGAGCTTGAGCGTAGCTGGAGGTTGGCCGCGTCCCTATAGCGGCTGGGCAGCCGAGCAGGAGTGAGGACACRTCAGTGGCAGCGGGTGTGCGGAGCAAGGAGAGCCCGGCGGCCCTGCCAGGCCCCCCAGGTCCCCCGGGTCCCCCGGGCAGYGGCAGCATCCGGGCTCGCTGCAAGGTCTCAACTTGCCCACCTGTAGGTGCCAAGGGCGCGGGAGGGCTCCCTGCCCCTCCAGGCTGCCCCGCCCATGCCCAAGCCGGCCCTGAGGCCCAAGCCTGGCCTAAGGCTCAGCCTAGGCCTGAGGAGCATCCATGGTCCTGCCCTCTCCTGTCCCGCTGCGGCTCTCTGGCATTTGCCTCAGGGCCCAGCCGTTTCCCACAGCTTGGGCCATCGTGCTCCTCTCCAGCGCCCATCCAGCACTCCCCTTCCCACCTGCAAAGCAGATGGTGAGGCAATTTAGGGCTTTTGAGGGCTGGTCCTACCAAAGCCCTTCCTAAACGGTTGGTCAGAGGGGCCCTTCTGGAAGGGGGTTTCTGCAGGTTCAAGATGAAGTGCGTTGGCTCGCGTGGATACGCAGGCGGTGACTGGGCGCTGTTATGGGCTGCAAAGCAGCAGCAGCGGCAGCGGGCGGGCGCCTGGGCGCGGGGCCCCGTGCCGGGGGGCTGCAGGGAGCCCCACCGCGGCAGGCAGCGCCCCGAGCGCTGTGTGGGCGCCCCTGCTGTGTGGGCAGTGCGTCACCTGGCCACGCGCCCTCCCGTCTGCCCCCAGCCCCTTGCCTTGGCTGTGCGAGTTCGGGATGTCCTCGCGAAGCTCCCTTTTCCCTTTCCTCTGGGGAACCTTCCTAAATTGCCTTTGAATTCTGCCCTCCCTCCAGCTGCCTTGGCTCTCCTTTTTGCCCTCTAGCTGAGAGTTTTCTAAGACCTCCTCTGTGCTCTGAAGCCGTGTGGAGCCTAATTTCTCCCCTGCTTCGAGGACCTTCTTTGAGGGCTCTCTGTCGGTCTCCACGGCCCCATTTCTTGGTCGTGCTGCTGTGGTCGGACGCAGGGAGGGCTGCGGCGGCCRCACGAGCCTGGGACCTGCCTGTCCCTGACTGGCGGCGACGTGTCCCGGCTCTGGCAGCTTCGGGGCCGTCACCTCGAGGCCGCTGCCTTGGTGATGTGAGCCGAGGGTCGATTCCAGGCCCGACAGCTGCTCGGTTGTGGGGGTCCTGGGTGCAAATGGGAGGCAGGGCTYGGGCTGAGCGGGACCCAGAGCTTCTGCAGTGGCACCAGGTGAGCGGGAGTCAAACTCTCAGGTCTCTACCCGGGGTTGTCTCCCCTCCAGATCTRGCTCCCTTCTCCATCCAGATCTGCTGCCTCGCGCTGCCATGGAGCCAAGCCTGGCAGACGCTAGGCAGGGATTAATGAGGGATCTCGGGAGCACAAAGCCTGTATGTCAGGCCAGGTGGACGCAGCAGGAGGGGCCGTGGACAGGGCTGCCCATGGCATCGAGGCATGGCCAGTGAGGCCGAAGAGGGGATCCTGCAACTCATTCCTGTGTAGTTAACGCAGGGGGAATCGCAATCTGTGCACAGCGGCGTGGGGGGCGGTTAGGGGGTTATTCCCGAATGAATGAACATGTTCTCGGGGTGTCACATGGGTCTTGTGGGAGGGGACGGGCCCTTTGCATGGGCGCCTGGGGCTCTGGGTGCCATCCGCTGTAGCGGGGACCGGGGTCTCACACCGGTGCCCTCACGCCAGTGCCAGCAGTGCTCAGAGCAAAGGGCCATCGCGTTGCCACCTGTGCAGCAGCTTCCCGTGTCCCGAGGGTTTGTCCCGGCCAGCGGTGCCACTTATTGCTTTGCAAAGCGCATCACGGTGGTGAGCAGGGCTGGCACTGTCCCTAAAGGTTGTCACCCCCAGCAGCTTTGGAGACATCTTTAGGGCTTCTTCTGCGGAAGCCTGGAGCCGTTCCCAGCGGGAAGGCTGCATCCCACCTGCCCCTGACCCACGTCTCCCGCCCAGCAAAAAATAAAGAAAAAGAAGGAAACAAGAAAAGAGTAAAATCCGCCCCCCAAACTCCACAAAAAGTGGATTTTGCAGCCGCGCTGCCCGCTCGGCTACCGCGGGCCGGGACGGAGCCACGCGGCACCGAGAGCGGCTCCGCGGGGGGGTCG
>NW_020455932.1:3481154-3515402 GCF_003342845.1 Nothoprocta perdicaria
GCCGCGGCGGGCTCCGTTTGTGGCGTTCCCCTGCCCCTTCGGACCCGTGCCCCGTGCTCTGTGCCGCGGGCAGGGTCTGGTTCGGGGGCGCTCTGCCTTGGGGTGCCGGTTCAGATGCGCCCTRCCTCGGGGTGCCGGCCTCGGGCACGGCGATGGGAACGGCTGGAAGGGGCCCCGAGGAGAGATGTGGGTGTCCTTGGCTCCGGGATGGGAGCAGCGTGAGGTTGTGTGGACTGGGAGCTGAGGGAAGTGGCCGGGGAGCGCGGGGAGTCCCGGCYGGGAGCAGCGCGTTGGCAGCATCCAGCCGCTCCATGCCGGCTCCTGAGCCCTGGGAGCGCCAGAGCTCCGGGAGCACCGGAGCCGGCCCCGGGAGCCACCGGCTTGCTCATCACCGAGTTCATCCCCGAGCTCATCGCCAAGCTCATCGCGGTGCTCATCGCTGTGCTCGTCACCGAGCTCATCGCGGTGCTCATCCCCGAGTTCATCACCGAGCTCATCGCGAGCGCGGAAGCCCTTGGCTCCGGGTCGCCTTGCAGCCCTTTGGCCGGTACTTTGCTATCCCAGTGCATGGAATATAAATTCTTGCTTCATCTTCCATGCCTGCCCRCAGCGGCGAGGGGCGGCTGGGAAGACCACCCAGCTCCACCGCTTTGCGGGGAGGCTTTCCACAAAAGCCCCCTTGCCGCCTCTGCGGCCGCCGGGCTCTGCGTTCCTGCGGCTGTCCCGGCTCGTGGGGCTGCCCCCTTGGCCTTGGGGCAGAGCTCATGTCCTGCTGCTGCTGCAGTGAGCGCGGCGGGCAGCCGTCCGAGCAGGGAATCCGCAGCCGTTTGTCCACAATCGAAGAGGTCCGGGCAAAGGTGAGGTGCAGGGTGCTGCCAGGGTGCAGCGCTCCGTTCTCCCCATCCCGTCGAAGGGACCCAAGGTGGCTGGGACCTGCGCTCGCTGGCGCATTTGCCATTGGAAGGGCAGGGTCCTGCCCAGATGAGAAGCTCCGGAGGGGTAACATTTCTCAAATTTTGCCCTGTGATGGCACTTGACCATCAAAATGCTTGTCCGGAGCTGGACTCCTTGTGTGCTGGGTTTGTACAGCCCCGTTTGTGCTTGCTACGTCCCYGAGTTGTGGGGGACAGCGTTGTCTGGAGCAGCAACACCAGCTGGGGCYGTTGTCAAAGGATCGGCTTGGTTTGGACAGTGTGTCCGGACACCTGGCCCTGGAGAACAGAGCCAGGGACGCCCCCTCAGCAGACACAAACCCCTGCTGCTGGGATGCCCAGTGCTTGAAATCCCTGCTTAAAACCCAAAGCCCGGCTAATGGGATAGCGGGAAAGGCGCCTCGCCTGGGGACACAGGCTCGGCGGCACGGGGCTGCACACTCAGAGCGAGCGGGGCCCGTCCTGGCACAGCTCCTGCTTCCAGCAGCGTTCCCAGCCCGCATCGTGACCGTGCCGTGTGCTGGCGCCCGGGAACGGCGACTCTGCCCTATCTCCATCGCTTTGTACCTGCTGGTGTGCGGGCGGCAGGGTCCCGTTCATGTCAGGGCCCCTCGGAGCAGTTCAGAGGGCTGCTGCATCCCCCAAGTTCTTTTTCAGGCCTGGCTGACTTTTGTTTTGACTGTTATTGCAGCTAGGGACTTCGTGTGGATCCCAGCACTGACGACATCAACTCCCCAGACRGCCGTGAATGAGGATGGGTTTTCTGTGGTCTCAGTTTCTTTTGCTAGCCATAACCACGCTCTCAATTTTGCTTCTGTCCTTTCTCCCAAAGCTTTCCCGAGTCTTGATAGAGTCCGTGTTGCTTAAGCTGGGTGAAAGATGTGTGTGTAGAGCTTGGGTTCCGTCCAAGTGATTAATCTGCCTGAATCGTTTATGGCATTTTGAGAAAYCTAATGGCCGTTTGGATTTTGATACCACAATCATGCGAAGTGATGCGTTCACCTACAGGTTCTTGATGCGTTCAGCTCTTGTTCCAGTGTCACTGTACAGAGTGTTGACATCCCCTCTTAGTAGGCCAAGCTCTTCACAKTGGCTCTGCTTGCTGCCGTCTGCCCAGTCTCCACCACCCTCACTTGGAGGTCTCCCCAAGTCCCCGAGACCCATGGCAAGTCTATCTGCTGTTGTCCTTCGTCCCTTCTCTTTGGTTGTTTCCAAGTTGGAGGGAACAATCAAATCCCACCATGTTTCCCTTAGTTTTCCTGATGCTGTCCGGCCCGTTTCGGGGCGTTGAGGATCTGCAGGGGCCCCTTTGCAAAAGGAAGGGTGAGTTAATTCCCTGCATGTGGAGTTCCTAAGTGCCCTGGCCTGCAGGTTGCCTCCTCCTGTTTGATCCCACTGGGGTTGGAACTGGCTGCAGCGAGGAGCAGCTGGGAGCCACGGCATGGTCTCTGGTCCATACACACTCCATGCAGTGTGCGTACTGCAGGCGATATTGMTTTGTGTCCTGCAGGGAATGGTGGTAACGCGGGGCGAAGGCCGCCGAGCTCACGGCGAGGCCGGCGGCAGCTGCAGCCCGAGCGCGTCCGTTCCAGCGTCCGCCCGCGGTGCACGTGGCCAACTCAGCCCTCGCTCTCCTGCGCCGGGAGCGGTTTCTCCTCGAGCACGAGTGCTAGAAGAGCCCAGACCCTGCGCTGCCTCTCGCGGTGAAGCCTGTGACCRTGGCAGGTTCAGCACGATGTTGTTAACATTGTACCAAGTGCCAGAGGATCAGGAGGTGCCACGGTGCTCTTTGTCACCTTTGCCAGTCGTGTCTGTGCCAGGAGCCTCGCTCTGGGTTCCAGCAAGGGTTAAAGGCAGTGCCAGGAAATCCAGGTGCCAGCCCCRGCGGCGCGCTAGGGTTTTCTCCTCTTGTCTGTAGTTAAGTCCATGGGGAAGGATAAAGATTTGCATCCGCTGACTCCAGGTAGCCCTTTCTTCTGTCCTCTCCTCTGCTGCCATTTCTCAAGAGGGTTCATCATACGGGGTGTGCTTTGTGTCACCTGCCTGGTGGCAGTGTTGGGGACACTGCACACCCCAGCTGCTGCGGGGAGCTCAAGCGAGGAGCTCTGACACTGGAAGCTGCCCCAGAGGCCTGGGATCCCTCAGGATTCAGGATCGTYTCCGCTGCGCTGTGGAGAGACATCTTTTGTCCTGCTCCTCTCACCAGCTGCCGAGTTGGCTGCTGCAACAGGCAGCGATTCCGGAGGGGCAGGCCCTGTGGGGATGGATCTTCACAGCATCACGGAGGGGCTGAGGTTGAAGGGACCTGCAGGGATCGTCCAGTCCACCCCGCTGCTCGAGCAGGTCCCCTGGAGCACGTGGCCCCGGGTTGTGTCCGATGGCGTTGGAGTTTCTCCAAGGAAAGGGGCTCCATGCGCTCTCGGGGCAGCCTGTTCCTTCTGGCTCATGTGGCCGTYGAGCTCCCTGGTCTGCCTGTCCTCCTCTAGCCCGTGCCCTCCRGCTCCTCCGGAGGGTTTGCCTGGCACGCAGCCCTGCCGGGAGCGGGTCCTGCGCAAGCTCTGCTCTCCTGGAGAAACGTTTTCACGAGGTGTCGTCTCCAGCCTGCTCAGTCGTGAGCAAAGCCCGGCTGATGCAGCAAGACACTCGGGTGTCCAGAGACTGAGGCAACTGTTGCTTTGAGGGAAATGTGTTTGTCTTGCAGCCCAAGCAAGGACAAATGCTGAGGCTTGTGCAATTACAGGGATTCTCTCCAGGCTGGAGCAGGAGGCTAGGGCAGCRACAACCCCCTTACAAAGGTGGCCAGGGCGCCTCAAGCTCGAGGAGYGCTGCATTTCTGAGTTGAGCCATGTGGCTGTGGGCAGCCCCGAGGTGCAGGGGAACGACAGGGAAGCGCTTTTTCTGTCTCCCCGGCCTAATGGAACGTGGGGCTGAGTTGGAAGACTGCGAGCTCTGCAGTCGTGCTGGGTGTCCTCTTAACTCACACGTATGTGTGTGCATGCACGCCGTGAGCCTGCTACGGTGTGCCTGGCCGTGGAGCCTCCCCAGCTGCATTTCCCTTGTGCGGGCAGGCCGGGCGGCTGCTGCCTTCGTGGGGCTGCTGCTGGGGGCCGGTGAGCGCCCACGGAGCCCTCCAGGAGCCCCCCAGGACGCAGCGCCATCACGCGCTGCTGGAGGCRGCTGTGGAGCCCCCCGTCCTCCCCGGCCCGCAGCGGCTGCCCCGGGGTTTACACTGCAGCGAGTTGCTCTGAGGGGCTCCTTCCCGGAGCTCTGCGGCGCTCGGGCCGCGCTCGCCGCCGCCCCGTGTCCGCGCGGGGCTGCGCAGAGCGTGCGGCCCCAACGGCCACTTGCAGAAAGACGTTCAGGGAAATGAGGAGCGGCATGAAGAGGATTTGAGCTGCAGCTCGCTTGGTTTCTCCGAATAACGTGCAATCGTGCTGGTCTCTTAGTCAACACTCGCTTCCTTTCAGAGAGGGGAGGCAGGAAGGCCCCTGCGCTGAGCTGAGCTGTTCTCTGCGCCACGGCAGGCTGGCAGTGCAGAGCGTGGATCCTGTGGGAAGCAGCCGCCTCCCTGGCAGGTCGTGCCCTGCAGTGCGGAGGAGCTCGGGGGCTCCGTGCCCAGATCTGCAGGGAAGGGCGAACGCCGCCTCACGCTGGGGGAGCGGGCTGGGCACTGCCCGGCGCTCRCGCAGGGAATCGCTGCGCAGGCTCCGGGTTTTCCTCCCCTGGGAGCAGAGCTYGGACAAGCCGGAGGCAGCGAGTGCTGCCGCTTCCCCCGCGGGGGCTGCTGGGCTGGGCGAGCGGGTTGTGGCGAGGGCAGCGGGACGGCGCTCGCGCCCAGCGGCCGCGCGGGAGTGGGAGCCACCGCGGCAGGAGACTCCCAGCGCAGCCCTGTCGGGCGCCTGGCAGCTGCGGGGAGCCCCTGGGCACGGGGGCTGCAGCCTCCTGCCTGGCACTGCTGCTGTCCGGTCGGGCCAGCTCCATGAGGGGGACGGCAGGACCCGGGGCGGCTCCACGCGGTGCTGCCACTCCGAGTGCTGTGAGCACCACCGCCCACACTAATCCTGCTTTGTTGGCGGCCGCTCCGCTCCCGAGCCTTCGGACCGTGCAGCCCCAGCGCCGTGGCGGGAGCGGGAAGGTGCCGCAGCGGGAGCTGCCTGCAAGCCCCGACACGTCACCCGCAGGATCCCTCTTCGTCCTTAGCTCCCCGCCGAGTGTGGAGCTTCCCTGGCTTTCCTCTTTCTCTATCCCCTGCTCTCTTTGAGGTTACTTGGAGGAAAATGTGACGTTGAAGCCCTGCCGGGCACGTGGTTGTCAGCGCAGGAGCTCCCTCCTTGCAGGCGCCACGCGCTGCTGCTGCACCGAGCCCTGCCCGTCCCTGCCGCCCTGCAGCAGCAATGCCACAGCCGGGGTGTCCCGCTGCCCYGGTGACCTCGTGGCTCTCCCGAGCTGTCCCAGTGTCAGGGAAGGGGGCGCGGAGCTCACTCGGGCTGGGATGTGGGAGTGCAGCCCCTGGGATGGCTGTGCCGCTCCGGTCATTCCACAGAGTCCCCGTCCTCCCCTGCTGCGGGAGCAGGTCCGGCTGGCTGAGCTGGCACAAAACCCCCTGGAGAAGCGCCCAGCTCCCTGGGCCGGGAGCAGCTCCTGCCAGAGAGAGATTCCCGGCCAGGGAAGCGGAGGGAAACGGCTCCTCGCAGGGGCAGCGGCACCATCCTGAGCGCGGTTCGGAGATGCRGGGCGGCGCGAGTCTGCGGGGAGCCCGCTGCCCACCGCGCGTCGCCCACAGGGGCAGCTGCTGCCGCGGAAACCCCTCCGTTCTGAGTGTTTTCTGCTTCTTTGGCCTTTGTAAGACGAAAATGAGCATAATGCTGAAATTCTTTTTTYCCCCCTCTTTTTAGCACAAATAACAAGCCGTGGTGCACGGGGGAAGGGCAGGGCTGCAGCGGTGGCTCCCGCCCTTAGCCGCGCTGCCTGCAGAGCCCGCTGGGCTTCCCCCAGCCGGAGAGCCCGGCTGCTCCGCACGGAGCCCGCTGCTTCCCCACTGCCGGGTCTGCCGCTCCCGCAGGGCCTGGCCCAGCGGCAGGTCTGGTCTCCATCCACGCCTGGCCAGGCTGTGCTGCCTCCCAGCAGCTCATCCCACCTCTGTTCCCAATCCCCAGCCACGCTCAGCGGAGCCCCCTGCGCAGGGTGGGTCCCACCCTGGAGCGGAGCCGCGATGGCGGGATCGGCCGCCCGGGCACAGGGCGGGCACGGGAGCCGCTCGGCACACTGGGCACATCACGCGCCGCCCTCCCCACGCGCTGCGTGGATGGGGCCTACACGGAGCGTGGAGCAGCTGCCCGGAGAGCCGTGCTCCGGGGCGCCCCGTGCCGCTGGAGCGGGCAGGCGCGTTTCCCRGCACGCAGAGCGGGGCTGGGTGTCCTGGGGTGCTGAGAAACCAGACCTGGAAGCCTTCGAGGGGATGCTCAGTTGCCTCTCAGGCTTGTTGTTGGTGGCTGTGGGTAGAACTGAAGCTGCCTCAGCTTTTCTGCACTTTCCCAGTCCGAGTAGTGAGTCCTTGGGGGCAGAGGGTCCTTTCCAGGGAGCTGGGACATGCGTCCTACTCAGCGCTGTGTTTGCTGGGGGTGCAGCCAGTGCCCCATGTCCTGCCCTCATTCCCGCACGGCATCGGCCGTGCTTGAAGCTTCCTGCCTTCCTCTCCACCATCTGTTGGGATGAAGCAGCAGCAGGGCCGTCTTGGAGATTAGGGGAGACACAGGAGCCTGGCCATGGATAAGGCAGGGGATTAATCCCGCTGCTTTCACGGGCTCGTGTCCCAGCCTCCCGCAGCCGCAGGTTGCCCTGGCTCGCGGCAGCTCGCGCGGCTGCAAGGGCTCGTGCATCACCCGGCCTCCCATGGCCTCCCAGCCGGCCGTGCGCTTGGGGAAGCGGATGGGGTCAAGGAGAACCCTCAAAGCCCCGCAAGGAGAACTGCCCAGCGCCTCTGTGCAGGCCGAGGCCGTGTGCAGTGGCTTCTCCCGCTCCGCATTTACCCGCGCTGCGCTGCGAGGGCTGCAACATCTGCGTTGCGAAACGTGCCCTTCCTGGCAAGGGGCAGGGTGGCTGCGGCCGGGCGGGCAGGGCAAGGGCTGCCCGCGGACCTCCTCGCGCAGCCGCGGGAGCGCGAGCGGCRCCGGCAGCAGGGCCGGGCACAGCCGGAGCGGCACCGGGAGCCGCGGGCGGAGGCGAAACTGCCCCGGCTGCCCGCGGCGCGGCCGGCCCTGTCCTCGCTCCRCCAGACACTGGCCTGTCCCCACGGGGCCCTGCGGCGCCGCTCCGTGCAGCCCCGCGCGGGTGCAGAGCAGGGGCCGCTGGCTGCCGCCCGCGAGACAGGGTCAGCAGCAGGGTCCGCCCGGCCCCCGCGGGCACCACGGAGCCCTTTGTGGTGGCCGCTTCAATTGCTCCGTTATTATGCCGAGTAAATGAGCCCTGGCAGCAGCTGGACCTGGCAGATGCCGGACACATCCCAGAGAGGCATCCGGGAATGAGCGGAGTCCAGCTGGCAGCCGCCGCGGCGGCTGGGAGGGCCGGGGGCCTGGATGGGACCCAGGCCCCGGCAGGTGCCGCGCGGCGGGACCGGGAGCCCCAGCCCCTTCCTCACCCCCTCCCCGCTTCTGTTTTTCAGACTGTCAGCATCAATAAGGCCATTAATACGCAGGAAGTGGCTGTCAAGGAGAAACACGCCAGAAATATCCTTCCGAGCGCTGGCCGCGGGACAAGCGAGCGTGGGAGCCGGCTGGGGCCGCCCGGAAAGGGGCCCGGGCGCCGCGGCGCGTTGGGAGCAGCTGCGCGGAGCGTCGGGACGAGCCGGGTCCCACACCCCGCAGGGTCTCTGGTGGTGGCCAGGCCTTCCCCTCTCCCCTTCCACTCCCCTTTCCCTCCCTCCTGCTCCAAGCTTGGCTTTTTGGTGGGCTGGGAGCCAGCCTTGTGCCCCTGCCGCTCCCATGGGAGCAGTGGTGGCAGAGAATGTCTAGCCGGGACCTACAGCACTTAAATCCCCGGGGKATTTGTGGTCCCCGGCTCTCCTGGCAGCCGGGGCCGCAGCCGCGGTGCCAGGCGCAGGAGCGCCCGTGCGGCTAGGCTGCAGCGTGTGCCCGCGCTGGCGCCCGGGCCTGGCAGCCTCTCCGCTCCCGTGCGGTCCCGGCGCTCTTTGGCTCTCCCGGGCCTCGCTGGGAAAGGACGGTGCGTTCCTGCAGCGCGGCAGGGCCTTGGCACCCGGCTGTGCTTTTCCGCCCCGTGCAGGAGCTGTTTCCCCTTCAGCCCTTGTCACGGACACRGATGCTTGGCGAGACCCCTTGTTTTCCAGGGCAGAGGTGCCCATGTGCCGCGGGGTTTGCAGGGGTGCTGAGGGGCAGCCAGCCTGCCTGCTGCTTGGGGAGGGCCCGCGGAGTCGGCAGCGGCTGCTTCCTTGACCAGCCTCGCACCATGCATCCTGGGCACGCACCACGAGAAGGGGGCGCACACCTTCTGGTCCGTCGTGAACCGCCTCCCGCTCTCCGGCAATGCTGTGCTCTGCTGGAAGTTCTGCCACGTCTTCCACAAGCTCCTCCGAGAYGGCCACTCCAACGTAGGTGCTGCCCCGAGCGCTCTCGAGAAGGCCCCGTGCCCATCACGGCCCCTCAAACTCGCGCCCCGTGCCCTGCGTTTTGGGTGCTGGAGAGCACGACAGGCCCTGACGTGTCCCCACATCCTGACGTGTCCCCATGCCCTGACGTGTCCCCACAGCCTGGTAGAGCCACCCTGTCCCCAGCCCTACCACCCGTCTCCTGTTGCCTCCATTACCTGCACGCACTTTGGTTCCAGTCCTCCTCCACCTCCTCCCTTTTACCTGGAGAACCTCAAGCCCTTCACAGCTCAGAAAAGCTCTGTGATTCTGTGAAAAGCCCTTGCTGAGGACAACCCCTTGAAATTCCCTGAGCTGGGCCGCGTAGAGCAGCTCCCCAGYGCAGAGCCAGCGCGTCCCCGGGCATGGGGACGGAGGGCAGCGCCCTGCCCAGGTGACACTGCGGATACGAGSCTGGAAAGGATTCTCCATCCTTCGGGAGGGATGGGGGCCCTGCGGCACCCTGGGGCTGGCGCTGGCATGTGATGAGAGCGCAAGGTCTCTGCAGTGCTGGGAAGGCCTCCAGGAGCCCCATTCCCTGGCCTGCCTGTGGCTCAGTGATGTCTGCGTTGTCGCCGGCGCGTGGGSCTGGCAGCGGCGGGGCCGCCCGCGGGCACTGCCCTCTCCTGCCGCTATGTTCCCCTCGGTTCTCTTTGCAGGTCCTAAAAGACTCGGTGAGGTACAAGAACGAGCTGAGTGACATGAGCAGGATGTGGGTGAGTGATGGCGAGATGGTGCTGGCTGCTCCCGGCCCCGCGGCTGCCCCCCAGCCCCACGGCTGCCCCCAGGCTCTCGCCCCACTCACACAGACCCATAGCGCAGAGCAACTGTCACTGACTCTGCCTTACTGGCCTGATTCTCTTCTTACCCCGAAACGCTGAGCGCTGGGTGGGTATCGGGAGCCTTCAGATCTCTCTGGGCTGCTTCTGGCTGCGATCGCCGGCTCCCGAGGGCGGCTTGGCCTAGAAATGCCAGCTCTGTTCGGTTTGCTGTGCCTTGCTGCGAAGAGGGGTGAATGAGAGGGAGGGTTCAGAGCCAGGACTACTCCTAGTCACGCGAGTGACCTCTTTCCAGCTACGCTGGGTTAAATGGGGTGGAAGGGAGAGCAAGGAAAGCCAGGGTGAGGCAGGCTGCCAAGAAGCGGCCAGGAGGCAGAGCTGGAGGGTGGGCAGCGGGGAGGAAGGGACTTGTGTGGGGCGGGGAGGAGGGGATGTCCCCGGGGAGGAGGAGGAGGAGGGAAGGGCACAAGGAGGCAGGGATCGCCCCAGAGCGCGGAGAGGCGGCCTGAGCGGCGTGGGGCAGCGGCTGCCGGGAGGGCTGGATGGGACCCGTGTCCCGGGAGGCCTGGAACATCCCCCAGCGCCGCCGGCGGGACAGCCTGGGCAGCGGGAGGCTGCACGGAGCTACCGAAGCGGCCTCAAGCTTTGAGGGCAGCGCAGGAGCGTCAGAGCCGCAGGCTCCTCTGCACTGCTGGAGTTAACATGGAAAAAGGTTTCCTGGAGGGTTTGCAGACCCCCAAAATGTCATTTTTCCAATCATGAGAATTCCACAGTACTTGCAAACCCTGGACACGAGACCTTTAGCTGTCCTGCTGCCTTTGCTGCTGCCCGTACACTGTCTCCTGGGTCTTGAGCTCGTCCGTCAGTGCGAGTGCCAGGAGCGCAGCCAGCCCTTGGTGTGGGAAGTGCAGAACCTGGCTCTTCCTCTGGGCTCACTAGATGCGTTCCCAGCAAAATGGGAGAGCTCTGGCTCTTAGCAGCTCCGCGGGTGCCTGACAGAGCCCAGCACAACCTTGCATGAGAACAAGGTCCCAGGCGTCAGATGAGGGGCCCTCCTGGGCCTCTATGAGTGTCCTGGCACCTTTGCTTTGGTTGTTCAGCTGGACATCTTGCATATCTTGGTGGAAGCAGTTGGGACACATCATGACCACAAAAAATGTCTTGAGAGGCATGACCAAGTTGTCCCACTGGGATTCTCCCCTTCTCCAGGTTCTGTATAAAGCTCTTGGCACATTTGCTGCCAAGACATATGCCAACCCCAGCCAGTGCCCTCTGGTAGCCACAGCCTGTGTGTGGTGGTACCCGGCTCACGCGGTGGCAGGAAGGACAAGGCGATTCTTGCTGTGTGTGCCAGGCAGCAGGGTGCCAATGAGGAGCCTTGGCTTGTGCTGTGGGAAGATAAGAGGCTTGGGAAGGTGGCAGGTAGTGGTGGTGCAGACAGTAAAGGAGGTTCAGGCGTCCTGGGAAGGTTGGGCTGGCGCGGGGAGGAGAGCGTGGGTGGGCAGGCGTGCTGCGCAGGAGTCCGAAGGAGTCTCAGTCACAGCAGTGGGGAGGCTTCTTGGGCCTCGCCTCGTCTGAACGGCCCTGTTGTGTCCCCAGGGTCACCTGAGCGAGGGCTACGGACAGCTGTGCAGCATCTACCTCAAACTGCTGAGAACGAAGATGGAGTTCCACACAAAAGTGAGTGTCCTCTGTCCTGCTGTGTCCTGCCCACGTCCCTGTGCCTGCCGAGCCCAGCCCAGCGTCGGGGGCCACGTCTGGGATCAGCAGCTCCTCGCTGGACGCAGTGTGGACACTGCATGAACCAGCCCTGAGAGCGGTGGCGAGCCTGTGTGCTGGAGGGCTGATGCTGCGAGTGGGCTCCAGGGCTTAGTCCTGCTCTTAAAGCTGGGCCCAGCTCAAGGGCCACCCCGAGAGGTTACGTTTTGGGTGTGCAGGGGCAGAAAGCAGTGAAAATGCAGCCGAGCAGGACAGCGCCTGGCAGAGCACCCTGAGCGATGCAGTCCTCCCCTTACCCCAGCGTGTCCTTCCCTCCGTCGCAGGCCTCATGCTGCTGCTGTGACACAGTGACACAAACTGCGAGCGTCTCTGTCCTTCCCCTGCAGCTAAAGTGACCCGAGGAGCAAAGCCCTGGGGATGGTTCATGGTGTGTTTGGACACGTTGGTTCCTTGGACGTGCTTAGGTCTTTGCTCTGGAACTGGGGACGCTGCAAAAAAGCTGTTTGAGCAGGAGGCTGGCGGGAGCAGAAGCAGCGTTGGGGCTGCATCCCCGGTCTGCTGGGTCTCTGCCAGGCTGCTGGAGTCCTCAGCTGTGGACTCGTCARGGCAGCAGCTAGTGCTGAAGGAAGAATCCCCTGAAGAGCCCAGCTCCTCCATCACACTTTGAAGGCAGGCCGGGAAGCTGCAGGTTGAGGCTGGAAGGGCAGCCCCGTTCATGCACAGAGATGGATGAGCAGGAAGGCGCCAGCTCCGACTGGTGTACGAGCAAAGGAGGGTTGTCTGAGTCAGCACAGCCTGAGTCGAACCAGAAAACCGAGATGAGGTGGCACAGAACAAGCCTGCTCAGCCCACAGCTGCCTCCGCCTTCGTGATGCCGGGGCTGCCCCCGCGTTATCTGCCCCCCATGCCAGCTGCTCCATCCCTCCGTGGCCAGGAGCAGCGTGGAAGCTGAGGGAAGGCCCCGTCACCGGAGCCGCCGCGTCCCCCGCCTGCCGCCCACCGCGGGCTCCRTTCGGGGTAAAGAGCACGTGGTGGCCGCGCGTGCGGCGCCTCTCTGCAAACACTGCTCAGSATGCGCGGCCCTCAGCGCAGCCTGCGAGGGGGACTCTGCTCTCTGCAGCGTTTGGGAGAGCGGCCGCCCCGGGCCCTGGGCCTAGGCAGCGCCACAGCCTCGTGTCCCATCCTGTCCTACCCAGCCATGCCCCTAGGTTGGGGCCTGAGGATGAAATTACCAATGTCTGTCACTTGAAATCCCTATTTTTTTCCTCTCTGGCCTTTGGGCTCCTGGGCCAAAGGAGCTTCTGAGCACTTGAAGCCAGAGGAGAGCCAGATTTTTTTAACCTCCATCCCTCTGCTGGCGTCAGGACCTTGTTTTGACTGTGCAGACCAGCGCTGCTGTGCAGGCTCCTTGTTTGGAGGGCGTCTGGAGGGGACGCGGCCGGAGACGTGGCAGGCTGCGGGTCTGCGGTGCCAGCCCGGCGTCGGCCGCGTGCTCCGCGTCGTGCGGAGCAGCGGGATGTGCCCCGCGCGCTGGGYGCAGCGCTCCCTCCACGCGGAGTTAGCGAGGCAGCCGCTTTCTTAGGCCTGCGGCAGGAAAATGAAGGCTCGCCTCCAGGAGCAGCATGAAAAGCCATTGGGGGCCTTTCCAACCCTGCCCTGCATGGCTTCAAGTGCCCTCATCCTTACAATAATTGGCGGCAGCAGATTGGGTACCTGGGGGGGTTTCTTTCTTTCGAGCTCGGCTCAAACACAAACGTGCTGCAAAGCCAGGCTTTGGCAGCAGCCAAGCAGGGCTCTGGAGCCGTAGCTCCACCAGGACAGCCCGTGGGGCCACACGGGGCTGCACCCTGTGCTCCCCAGCGCCTGCACCGGCACGCTTCCCACCTGGATTTTCTCTTCCAGGACACCTGATGGTTATTACAAACATTTCTTCCTTCAGAGGCACTTTCTGAAGCCAGACCCGTGCCCCACAGTGTGGGCCTGGCTTCTGAAAGCCTTTGAACCCAAGGAGATCAGCCCTCACTAGACAGAGCAGATGGCAGAGGCTCCAGCCTCGTTTCCCCGAAGGCCGTGGGCTTTTCCCCAGTAGCTGCAGGTTCCAGCCCCTGCCCGGGCGAGAGGCTCCCTGGAGGGCTTTGCTGCTCCTCGTGGCGAGGCAGTGGGTTAGGGCTGGCGCTGCCCGTGCTGCAGGGCCAGTGTGTGGGGTTGGCCCCACGCAGCACCCACTGCCCCTCGTGCTGCTTGCCCCGCCAACGGGCTGGAGTCTGCAGGGATGCAGGTTCGTCCCCGTCGTGGCCAGCTCTGAGGAAGCCGACAGCTCGCTTTGGCCCGGTGGGTGCAGAGGACGTGGGGATGGACCATGAGGTTTTAGGCTGCCGCCAGAGCCTTTGCAGGGCCTGGCTAGAGAGAGGCAGCGTTCCCGCAGCTGAGCAGTCCAACGTGCAGCACTTGGGAGCCCCACAGGGCTTCGTGGGAACATTCTAAGAGCCACCCCAGGTCCCTTGCACCCAGTCCTGGCCCTCATGGCCTGGCAGCATCGGCAGAGCTGTGGCCACACTGGRAAGTCCTCAACAGCCCTTTCCATGACTCCTTCTCCGTTCCCTTGGGCAGAATCCCAGGTTCCCTGGCAACCTCCAGATGTCCGACCGGCAGCTCGACGAGGCCGGCGAGAACGACGTCAATAACTTGTGAGTCCTGGGCAGGAGAAGCGGGGCAGGCCCGCGGGGCAGGAGGGGAGGGAGGCAGCTGGGTGTCAGCTGCAGTGGCGCTGCAGGCCTCGCGGGGCCTGTCCGGGACCCTTCCCCACTTCCACCCTGCACGCGGCAGGGTGGGCTCTGCCCTGCACGGCCTGCGGGTCCCTCTGGGGTGACACCTGCCCGGAGATGAAGCTGCGCGGGGCCACACAGGTGCTCTAACCTTCTTATTCCCTCCATTCTAGTTTCCAGCTGACGGTGGAGATGTTTGACTATCTCGAGTGCGAGCTGAACCTCTTCCAGACGGGTAGGTGACTTGTGGCTGGGGGCCGGGGCGCCGCGGCAGAGGAGGCCGAGCAGCCTCCGCCGGGCAGCCGGGCTCAATCTGTGCGCAACGCCGAGTCGCCCGCCCCAGGAAGGGAGTTGTCTGAGGGCGTCTGAGCTCATCTGTTTTTCATGCACTTCACCAGAGTTATTATTAGCGCCCGTTATTTCATGTCAGAGAATTGCGCCTGGCTCGTGCCTCCCGCAGCAGCCTTCAGCATCGTGGGCGCCCGGCTTTTCCTCCCCAGCTCCTCCGCTCTCACTTCCCCGTGCCCGTTCAGCGCTCTCCCGGGGCCCGGTTTCTTCTCTGCTTGCTTGTGGGCTTCTGACACCTTCTGGTTGTGTTAACAGAGGGCTTGTGCTGCCCTGGTGCGTTACGGCAGCCCCRGTAGCGGTGGGAGGACCGCGCTGTCTTCGTCGTGTCTGCAGAGGCTTCGATGAAGCAGAAAGCAATTCTCAGCTCTCGGGAGCCATGCACTTCTGTTTGCAGCAGCAAGGTGCATTTGGGGTGAATTAAAGCAATACCAGAGCGATCCAGCGTTTCCTTGTTTACAAGGCCTCGAGTGCTGGCACTRCAGTGCATTAGAGGCATGTGATAGCCTTGAAGCACAAGTGGAAACGTGTTGTGGCATAGAGGTTCCTTTTATCGGAGGCAAGAGCATGAATTTGTGTGCCCTGTAGTAGCGGGATGTGTTTTATTGGAGCTGGATCCATGCCCTCGTGTCCCGGCTTGCAGAGAAGCGGGACTGCTCAGTGGGGCTGGTGCTGAAGGGCTGGTCCCGGCCGCGCGGCGCTGGTGCCAGGACTGCCCTCCTGCCCGGTTGCTTTGCGAGGCTGCTTGGGCCTCCTGCCCATGCGAGGCTGCTTGGGCCTCCTGCCCGTGCTGCTGCCCGCACAGGAGGCCTCTTCAGAGGCTGCTTTCGCAGGCAGGAGCTGCAGGATGGGGCTCTGGGTCAGGCCCTTACTGCAGCCTCCTGCTCCTGCCGGTCTCCCAGGAGGCCCCGCTGAAACGGCCTGTGGTCCCTTTCCTCACTAAACCGTTTGGGACCAGCTGTGTTTGTGCCTTGTGTAAATACTTCAGGTCACAAGGAGACTCACTTGCTTAGGAAGAATGACTTGGCATACGCTTTATGACACCCCAAACTTGGCTGGGATGCAAAACCTGCCTCGCGTGGCCTAGGGGTGCGGTAGGAGCCCTGCAAGCTGCCCGTGGGTGTCTTAGCGCCGCCTCCACGCTCCCTCCTCGCTGCGGAGCGTCTCGGACATGAGCCGGCATCCCTTCCCCCTGGGCACTGCGGGTCTCGGCCTGCTCCCGGCTGCCTGTGCTCACAGCCCTGGGCGCCCGGCGGGAGCCCGGGACGCTTGTGCAGCTGGGGAATAGCCGGGATGAGCAGTTGGTGCCGGGGCTGGGCTGCATGATCTGTGCTCACGTGAAGCCCAGGGCCGTGCACGGGGAGGCAGAGAGGGTGGAGGGGCCCGTGCAGCTCGGGAGAGCTGGCRCTCCAGGGACCTGGCCGGGCCTCCGACCGGCTCCTTGGGACTAGAAACCTGCAGGAACCCGGAGGACACTGGGGGCTGCTGGGGCCAGGGCCTCACCGGGGCTCAGGAGGCTGGTGCAGGGCAGCCCGGTCCGTTCACCCTGTGCGAGTGGAGAGACCCCGAGGTGCCAGCCCAGGCGGCRTGGGGCTGACCCGACTGCAGGAGCTGCCTCCCGCGGGAATGGCAGGGCTGAGCGGAAGGGCTGCAGGGCCTGCACACACTGCAGAAGGGTGCCCGGGTGCATGTGCACCCAGCACAGCCATGCTGCTCCTGGGATGTGTGCTGAGGCCTTGAGAACAGCCCCAGCGTGAAGCAAGAGCGGCCCCATGCCTGCATGGCTGTCCTGGGAAAGTAGCCGGGAATGGGCCCTGCTGCCGAGCTTGCAAGGGACGAGCAGGGAGCAAGGGGCTGCGCCCCAGCCCCAAGGGCCAGCAGGTCGCTCGCTCCAGCTCGTGGTGGCCTAATGCAGCTGGCCCGCTTTGGACCTCTGGTCTGGAGGGAATGGACCTTAGAGACTTTAGGAAAACTGACTGTAGTTTTCCCCCAAATCTAAGATTTAGAGCATTAGGTCAGAGGCACCTGCCTGGTGGTGTGAACTCCCATGCAGAAACCATGAAATGCGCCGTGACCGTCCACACYGGGAGGCCAGTTCCCACGAGGCCTGAGCCCCATCTCCCCTCTTTTCTTTTCCCATAGTGTTCAACTCGCTGGACATGTCGCGCTCCGTGTCGGTCACTGCTGCAGGCCAGTGCCGCCTGGCCCCGCTCATCCAGGTCATACTGGACTGCAGCCACCTCTACGACTACACTGTCAAGCTCCTTTTCAAACTCCACTCCTGTAAGTAGCCGCGGGGCTGCCACCGCTCTGGTTTGTCACCAGCTGTGCTGCACCACGGGTGATTCCTGGTGCAGCTCCCCAGGAAGGTGGATGCTGTGTGGGTTGCGCATATCCTGGTGAACCTCCTTTCTCTGCAGTGCTGGGGCCCCCAGCGCTTGGTGACATGAGCCAAAGGGTTTGGAGCTCCTGTGACAGGAGGCCTGGCTGGGCTGGACCTCTGCACGTGTCAGGAGAGCACATCTCTGTCATGTCCGAGCCCCACCACAGYGCCACCAGAGCCACCAGAGCTCTCTGCACTGGCCAAGGATGCACAGATGATGGAAAAGAACAGGGCAGACCTCTCTTCCTCCCTTGTGCCACGGTCATGGGTGCTCTCCATCCCACGTTAGCTTTGTACATGCCGCAGGGCTCCTGCACTGCCGTACACCCTTTGGCCATGGGGTTGCTGCATGTGAGGAGCCCCTGAAACCCCAGCACCCGTAGGGTAGGGGAATCCAGCTGCTGGCACCACCCAGTGCTCTCAGAGCCCGTAAGTTTCTTCATGTTGCCCTCGCGGTGTGGACTCACAGGTGCAGCCTTGCAGTCACTGGCTTTGGAGAGGTTGCACTAACGGCACGTTGYGTGGACCAAGAAGCCCTGCGGAGGCAGCAGCCGGATGGCAGCTCACAGCCCTGCTCACCCCTGATCTTCTGCTCCAGAAAAACATCCCCTGCAGGGTCCTGAGAGCATCTCAGGGAATTAGATCCAACCCTGTAGCCCATCCTGCAGCAGGAGGCTGAGCCTGGAGCATTCAAACTCCCGGGAGAGGACCCTCTCCCTGGGGAGCGCCATCCTTTATGGCCTGGCGGATCCATCCCGACCCRTGCGTGTCCCTGGAGAGGTGAGGTTGACGTTTCCTTTGTCTTGCAGGTCTCCCAGCTGATACGCTGCAGGGCCACAGGGACCGTTTCCTGGAGCAGTTCAGAAAGTAAGTGCCTGGCTGGTGAGTGCTGGCTCCCGCTCTCAGAGCTGGGGTCGAGAGGAGCCCCGTGCACCGCTCCGAGCTCCGCGGGAGCCACCTGCAGGCCCTGGCCCTCCAGGGCCCTTTGCAACCGGTGAAGCAGCCAAACGATGGAGGCGGATGGCGTGCAGAATTTGGGCTTGGGGCTGAGAAGCCGAGCGCAGTCTGACCTCTCTGCCTCTGCTTGGGAACGGCTCCGCTGGAGCAGGGCGGCTGCTTCCTCCAGGACACCCACTCTGTTTCGCTAATCCACAGCTATTGAATTACTAGATAACTGTGTTATTAATTCTAAAGAGGCCCTCAGCCGCTAATGGCCTTTGATATAAAATGCTAGCTGATGATTTGAAATCCTCAGCCGTTTAATTGCAGTTTTAAGTACAATGTGCACTTGGCATGCTGAGATGAAAGGCTCTCGGGGAATGCTGGGGATTCAGTCCTGCCCTTCCTGCCTTTGCTGGGAGTGTTTGATCTGGTCAGCACGGAGCTTGGCCGCGTTGAGAAAACGTGTGTTTGACAGGGGCTGGGACGCCGAGTGGGGAGGGCTGGTCACGTCGCAGGGGAGAACACTGAGGGCAGAAACCCAGCTGGGCTTTCGAGGAGGGCAGGAGCACGCAGAAAAGACCTGAATCCTGCTTTTTTTCGAGCGTTGTTGTCCCTTGAGTAGTGACACAGTTGGAAAGGCTGCTACAAGGAGGTTTCATGGGGACAGTGTAACATGGAGAGTTACATGCACCTTGCAAGTGTGCTAGAAGAGAGGCRGTGTGTCGGGGCAGCAGAGCAGGAGCAGCAAAAAGCCGTCCTGAACAAGGAGCCTGGCATGAATAATCCCGAATGGTACTAAGGGAACTCACAATGAGATCCAGGAGCCTGGCTGCAAGCACAGGCTGTGCACGGCCCTTCCACTCACACCAGGGCTGGGGAGTCACAGCTCTTCAAGGGGAGACAACTGAGGAGCAGAAAACCTGAAGGGCCTCAGGGCAGCAGGACCCCTTGATCTGCAGCCAGGGTCCACGTGTCTGCGGAGCTATCCCAAATTGAAGAATCAAGAGCATAGATTTTAAAAGAAACAGAGGAAATGGGGTAGGAGCAGATAAGCATAACCATGCAGGTATCCAGAAGCTCATGCATCAGAGAGTGGCTGTACCGTGTTGCTGGAAAATTGCCTGGGTTTTCATGCCTGAGGACTGTAAAATGTTTGAAATTACATTATTCTTTACAAAGTGCTCTGGGGAGAGAAGAGGGGCACGAAGGCACCTGGTGCTTGGTACCGTGGGGGCACCAGGTGATAGAATGGGCTGGGGTGCACATTGCTGTATGGCCAACTTGTGAGGCAGGATTTATTAGAGTCTGGGGGAATCTGTAAGCATGAGCAGAGCRATACAGATGATACAGCGAAAGAGGTTGTTTCCAAAAGAAATTAAGCTGCCCTGGCACATGAGGGCRGATCTCTCTCCGAGTAGTTACTGCTCAAAAGACAGGAGACAAAATGTTGGGCTTCAGTACAAATGGTTCCCTGAGTTTCTCGGGGCATCCCTGTGCTGGAGCTGGTGGTGTTCAGTGCTTCTCTAARTGAGAGGAAAAGAGAGAGGGCAGCGAAACCCCACGGCCTCCAGTACAGTATTTTTTAGGTCAGTCGAAATGAGAAAGGGCACAGGGAACAGTGGGCGGGCGTCTCAGCACCCAGCGGCTCCGGGGCAGCTCAGGCCAAGGTGACACCCCGCAAAGCAGAGCCCCCGCCCCGGGCAGAGCGCCAGGGACCATGTCAGCACCCACCTAAGCGCTGCTCTGGCAGCCTGGGACAGGGGTGCTGCGTCTCCAGAGCTCGGTGGCATCCGCACAGCAAGCCAGGATGGCCGGGATGGGACGGAGGACCAGGGGGCCTCCCCCTGGAGGCCCCCCCAGCCCGCRGGGGTGGCAAGAGCAGGAGCATCCAAGAGATGCTCTTCTCGTTGTACAAAAGCCAAGGTGCTGRAGGAAATGATCCAGCAGCTTAAAATGAACGGTGGAGAGCACATTTTGGCACAGGATGCTCTCGATGCCAAAATGGGAAGCAGGTAGGCCCACTCAGGGGAGAGATGTCCACGCACAGAATTAAACCTGGTGCTGGAGATGCAGCTCCCARCTGGAAGCTCTGCCCTGCTGGCCCCGGGAGCTGTTTTTCTGTTGTGCCCTCAAGTGTGCAAGTTTGGCCACTTCAGGGAGAGGACAGAGAGGTGGCTGGAGCTCTGGGGTGCTTCTCAGTTTGGGSTTTTTCTCTCTCTTTTTCGTATCACTTCCTTTATGGGGGTTTAGGCCTCGGGGGTTCAATGTCTCTGGGTRTTTGCTTCTCACATGGAGCAGGAGGTGGGAGGCTGGGGTTCGAGGGGCCTCCCCAGCCCTTGCTGCGGGTTTCACGGCAGCTCAGGGCACCGTCCCCTCCAGCACAGCAGCAAGGGGAGGTTGCTCCCTCTGCGCTGGGAGGAGGCTGGAGGTGGCCTGTGGAGCTGCCCCCGAGGGGGTTCCTGAGCAAGTGGGGCATGTGGAGTGCCTCCCTCGCCAACCTCCGTCCTTCTCCTTTCAGGCTCAAGGACCTGTTCTATCGCTCCAGCAACCTGCAGTACTTCAAGCGGCTCATTCAGATCCCGCAGCTTCCAGAGGTGAGAGCCGCACGGATGGCCCCCATGACYGGGGCTTGCAGGGGCCGGCCTGCTCCCCTTGCCCTGCCCTGCTTCCCGGGGTGTTCATCCAGCTCTTGAGAATGGCAGAGCGTGGCCCGGGGTTCATCCCTGCAGGCCTCCCTGGGCCTGGCCCTTCCGCATGGAGATGCTGCTCTGGCATCCACCGTCCTGCCTGCAGCTTCGGTCACGGTGATATCCCGAACCGCGACCGTCGTGCTCAGCTCCTGCAGGGAGCCTGCGGCCCCGTGTCCAGCCCAGCTCTGCCTCCTGCAGCCAGAGATGCCGCAGAGCTGCCCCTCGCGGCGGCATCTGGCGGGTTTGAGACCTGTTTTGTTGAGCAAACGCAGAGCAGAGCCCGGCTGCCACCACACGGACCGCAGCTCTGCCGGGACCCGGTGGCCGCAGGGCTGGGTTCAGGCGGCCGTGTGTGACGCCGTGCGGAGCAGCGGGTCCGGCACCGCGTCACCTCGCGCTCCTGCCTCCCCAGAACCCCCCCAACTTCCTGCGAGCCTCGGCTCTGTCGGAGCACATCAGCCCCGTGGTGGTCATCCCTGCCGAGGCGTCTTCCCCGGACAGCGAGCCCATCCCTGACCTGGTGGAGATGGACACGGCCGCCCAGGTGAGCCACCGAGCAGCTCCTCCGGGCTCTCCCCRCTTTGGGAACATCCCACGTGTGCCCATGGGCTCTGCAGCCCCACTGCAGCCAGGGCTGAGCCCCAAGCTGCCATTTGGTGGCATCTTAGAAAGCAGAAGGTGGTGAAGATCTGGAGCCTGCAGTTGAGAGGCGTTAAGGAGCCTCCACGCAGAGGTCCCTGTTGTCACTGTGTGTCCTCAGGAGGTGGGCACTGCTCAATCTGGGGAGGCTGAAGTGAGACCATGGTGCTTCTCTTAACAGTTTGGTGCCCTCCAGCGATGGCTGTTGATAAAGGTTTCCCTTTCCCAAGTTGCCCCAGGCTCTACAGGCCTGTGCTGAGTTTTCCTCCCAAGGGTGAGGCCGGGGCAAAGGATCCTCCCAAGCCTCAGCAAGGCTGTGGAGAGGGAAGCTGCTGTGCAGCACAATGGCACAGGGCATCTSCCTCCCCAGGAGTTGGTTGGGAGCAGACCATGGATGTCCCACGTTCAACACTGGCTCTGGGTTTGTGCCGTGGGGAATTTCAGTCCCGTAGCAGGTGTCGCGGGTGTCCGGGTGACATGGGGAGGCTGCAGCCTTGGYGGCAGCCGCAGTGTAACTAGGGCTGGGCAGTGCCAGGGTGGGCACATGGGGCTCAGCACCTGCTGAGGGCTTGTGGCCCAGCTGGGAAGGCCGGGGCTCCCTGCGCCCCTCCTTGCGCTGCCTCCAGCAGGTTTGGGTTCACTCGCTGCCTCTGCATTTCTCTGCCCTCAGAGTCTGTTTGACAACAAGTTTGATGACATCTTTGGCAGTTCTTTCAGTAACGATCCTTTCAACTTCAACAGTCAAAACGGGATGAACAAGGATGACAAGTGAGTTCTCCCTGTGGGTCTCTGGGGCTTCTCCTCTCCCTACAGGGCATCATGCCTGGGCACTGTTCTGCACACCAAGGCCTGGGTCTCCTTCCCAGGGGACAGTTTATCTGGAGTCCATTTTGGAGAGCACCTTTGAGCCGCGAGCCCRAGCTTGTGGCTCCACAATACCATGGATGCTAGAAATGGGCCGGAGCAGGTCGGGAGCCCTGATGCTCCCAGCCCTCGTGGCAAAGAAGAGATCTCCTCTCCCAAGACACCTGCCCACCATGCTGGCAGGCACCATCGGCCACATTAGAGACCTTGTGGCCAGATCCAAACCAATCGCAGGATCTCCATATGTCTCTTGCTCTTCTGTTATGAGCCGAAGGGTCCAAAGCACTTGGTTTTCTGTCAGAGCTCTGCATTATTCATGCACCTCTGTCATGTTTCTGTCCCCCTTCTAAGATAAGCTTTTTGTGTGCGAAGAGCTTGGAAGGATCCCGATAGTTTCCAGTTCATGTCCCAAAACCAGTCTTCTCTGGGGAACAGGCTCTGCTGTCACCCAGCAGATGTGGTGACACTGAACTGTTACTCTCTCTTCATCTCCACACCTCCGTGCTGCTGGTCGGGAGCACGGAGAAGGCATCTGGGTCTCTCTCCTTCCCAGGGACCGGATGATCGAGCAGCTTTACAGGGAGATCGCTGCGCTGAAGGAGGAACTGGAAAACTTCAAGGCCGAGGTGAGCTGATCCGCACCCGGCTGGGTTAGCTCGGCTGGCGCGGCGCTCTCGGAGCSCAGAGACGCGGGGCAGGCCGGGGCGTGGGAGCTCCCGCTGAGGACGGGGCCCGCGTGCGCTCACGGACACTCGGGCACTGACAGTGTCCGAATTGCCCTGGGGGTTGCTGTTACTCTGCGAGTGCTGTCGCAGGCCATGAGCACATCTGTGGGGCTGTCCTGCCTGTTGCTGCTCCKGGTTTGCGTCCTGGGGAGTGATCCCTGCAGGTGCCAGGGGTCTGTGAGTGTGCTGGGCCACGGCTACCCCACGGCCCCGGTCACGGGCACCCCTGGCCACAGCAAGCAGCCGCGGTTGGGCTGCAGCAGCCGTGGAAGAACGAGTCCCGGGACTTGCTTACCCCGCCGTGGCTGATGCAGCCGAGGTGCTCGGCGCTGTCCGCGCGCCCACACTGCCCCGTGCCCAACGTGCCGTCCCTGCAGAGCGAGCGGCGGGCGCTGCAGCTGCGCGGGCGCATCAGCGAGCTGGAGGCCGAGCTGGCCGAGCAGCGGCACCTCAAGCAGCAGGCCCTGGACGAGAGCGAGTTCCTGCGCGCCGAGCTGGAGGAGCTCAAGAAGCGGCGGGAGGACACGGAGAAAGCCCAGCGGAGCCTCACGGAGATCGAAAGTGAGGAGAGGGCCCAGCAAGGGGACAGGGCCCAGGCTGGGGACCCTGCCGCGGGGCACTCACCTTGCTGCGTCTTTCCCTGTGGCAGGGAAGGCGCAGGCCAATGAGCAGCGTTACTCCAAGCTGAAGGAGAAGTACAGCGAGCTGGTGCAGAACCACGCGGACCTGCTGCGGAAGGTAGGCTGCTCCCCAGCCCGGCAGCGCGGGGCCACCGAGGCCTCCTGCCACGGGGTGACGGCGGGAGGCTGGGGTTGGCCAGGGCAGGACGGGTAGGGCAGCTGCTGAGCTCTCCCACGCTCTGTCCCCAGAATGCGGAGGTCACCAAGCAGGTGACAGTGGCAAGACAGGCCCAAGGCGACGTGGAGCGGGAGAAGAAGGAGCTGGAGGACTCCTTCCAGAGGGTGAGCGAGCAGGCCCAGAGGAAGGTGAGTTGGAGCCCAGAGCAGAGTGCAGAGGTGCCACACAGTGCCGGGATGGGGCACACAATGGGGACAGGGGACAGGGTTSGAGGGCAGAGGACTGGGGAACCGCAGGACAAGGGACAGTCGTGCTTAGGAGGACGCTCAACTAGAAGCCAGGGACAACAGCCATGCAGGGTGCAAGCTGAGGACCGCTTTGTTCCGCCTGCAGTCCCAGGAGCAGACCGAAGTCCTGGAAACATTGCAGCGGGAGCTGGCAGCCAGCAAGCAGGAGCTGCAGGTCCTTCAGGGCACGCTGGAGTCCAGCACGCAGGTGAGGAYGCTTCCTCTGTGCCCCTAGGGCTGCCTTTTCCCCCTGGTGCTGAGCCCATCATCTTGCCACGGCCTCACTGCCTCCGCAGCCCTCCTGGCACCACAGCCTGTTCTGACCACCTTGGCGCTCGCCAGTTCYTCCCCGCTGGGCTCAGGGCATCCAGCCCTGCCCAGAGGCCCAGGCCGAGGGCTATGCAGAAAGCAGGCGATTACCACCACCATGTCAGTGCTGTAAAAGTGCCCTGCCTGATAGAAAGGCCAAAAGATTTGCTCTCATTTGAGCAAGGCCGGAATCACTGAATTACAACCCTGGTGGTGAAAGGTAGGAGTCAGACAGGGTGGCTCTGCCCTGCTGTAAAACCAGCGGGCAGCGTGTACCTCACATTACAAGTCTCTTTATAGCCGTGGCAGAGGGTCTGTGAAGCCCCTGAGGACGTGGTCCTTCTCTGGGCAGGACTGCAGGGCTCTTTCCAGGCTCGTTGTAGAGGCTGGTGCGTGAGGAGCTGGCAGGAGCTGCCCGTCCCCAGGGCAGAGGCTGCAGCAGGACACGCTCAGGGCAGAGCAGGCTCCCTGCACCCCCTGTCCACACCAGCTGCACTCACATACCAGGGGGACAACAGCCATCAGCCGGTAAAAGCAAAGTGGCAGGTGCAGGAGCCTCGGCTGGTCCCACACAAGCCCATCAGGTCCTGCAAGGCTGCAGCTCAACATGCTGGATGTAGGGCTGCGACACACCAAGCAGGGCACTGCGGGTGGACTGGGTCTTGAGCATGAATGGTTCCCCAAATACAGGGGGTTGTCTCTTCCCTGTCATGCCCTCAGCAAAGCTCTGATACCTGTTGTGCATCCTTCCAGTTGGGAACAGAGCAGAGCACCAGGATAGCRAGCCTGGAGCGGGAGAGGGACAGCCTGAGCCAGGCGGCGGAGCAGCACGGTGAGGAGACGGCAGCGCTGCGGGCCGAGCTTCAGCAGCTGCGGGACACACTCAGCACGGAGAAGGAGAGCAGCAGCAAAGCGCTGGAGACGCTGCAGATGCAGCTGAAAGCCAAGGTACCCCATCGTGGTGAGCACCAGCACYGGGGTGTGCTGGCACTGCTCGGCATCCTGGTAGCTGCTCCTGCTCCGGCCGTGCCAASAGGAGCTGGGCAAGGAGCTGTGCCCCATGGCATGAGCTGGGGCTGTAGCAGAGCAGTGCAGAGCCTTCCTGCACGCTGGGAGCACGGGGCCTTTGGCAATCAGTGAGAGCTGGAGGCGGCARCGGGGTAGGAGGGGATGTGCTAACCAGACAGGGCAGCAAGGGCCCTGATCCCCGCGCTGGCTCTGCAGGAGGACGTGGAACAGGCCCTCCASCTGCGTCTCAGCAGGGATCAGTTTGCCCTACTGCAGGGCACCGCGCGGGAGGCAGAGCAGATGGTGCAGGACTCCCTCAGCCGCCTTGAAGACCCTACTCACATCAGCTGCACCAGCTCGGCAGGTGAGGCCTGATTTCCTACGACATCCGGCCGGCTGGTGCACGAGGATGCACGGAGATGGATGCTTGGAGTGCCGTCTCTTGTGTGCCTGCAGATTACCTCCTGTCCAGGACGCTGGCAGCCTCCGAGTGCGTGGAAAGGCTCCAGGATGCCCACAGCAGATACCTTTCTGACCGCACAGGTGAGAGCTGGGCAGCCCCAGCTCGGGCAAGGAAGGGGCCGCTCCGGTAGGCTGGGCTGCGAGGCCGTGGGGCTCTGCACAGAGCCCTGGCACGTGCCAAAGAGGTTCAGGAGCAACGAGCGGGGATGACGGGCAGTATTTGCTTTAACTGAGCCGTGTGCCTCCTGTCCTGCCCGCAGACATGAGCAGCCTCCTGCCATGCGTGGCCCTCTTCGCCCACCTCGTCAGCGACACCATCCTGCAGGGCAGCGCTACCTCCCACATGGCCCCCATGGAGCCCGCTGACCGTGAGTGCGGCGGGGCRGGCACGGTGCCCGTTGCTGCTGCCCCGCGCGGGGCTCGCTCAGCCTCTGCCGTGCTCGGCCAGGTCTGCTGGAGGCCTGCAGGCAGTGCGGGAGCGAGGCCATCAGCTACCTGCACGCCCTGGGGGAGCCGACCGCGTTGGAGGGCGCCGACTGCACACCCGTGAGGAACTGCCTGAGCCACGTCCGCACCATCGCGGAGGTGGGTGCAGCRCCTCCAGGGAGCTGGGTGCAGTGCAAATAGGGGAGGTGGGTCCGTGCCATGGGAGAGGTGGGTGCAGCACCATGGGGGAGGTGGGTGCAGCGCTATAGGGGAGCTGGGTGTGCAGAGCTGCCCCRTGCTGACAGGGATCGCCCCACCATGGGTGCTGGAGGCCTCATGGGCTTCCTGGCAGGGCAAGGGGGAAAGAAGATGAGGATACTGGGGGTGGAGGCGGCTGTGCCGGTGCTCTGCCGCCTCCGGACACTCCCCTGTGTCCCGGCTGCAGGCGCTGCGGCCCAAGGGGCTGGATGTCAAGCAGGAGGAGCTGGGCGATCTGGTGGACAAGGAGATGGCAGCTACTTCGGCAGCCATCGAGACAGCAGCCGCCAGGATTGAGGTGAGCTGACAGCGAGCACTGCTGCCAGGGGGAAGCCCAGAACCTGAACRGCACCACGGGCCGAGCGGACCGCCACGTGCGGGGCCGTGCACCTTCTCCAATGCAATTCCCTCTCTGATGCAGTGTGGCTTTCCCCCCTCTGTTAGGAGATGCTGAGCAAAGCCCGGGCTGGTGACACTGGTGTCAAACTGGAAGTGAATGAGAGGTGAGTGCTGGCCAGGACCCCGTAGGTCCTAGTTTTAAGGCATGCTTTATAGGTAGACACTGAGAGGGGAGGAGGAAGGATTTGGGGTTTGAAGAAGTGACCGTGGGTACCAAGTCATCCAGGACTCCCAGAGAGCTGGACCTACTGCCCTTGGCGCTGACTGGGAAAGCATTGACCCAAGGTGTTGGGATCCTCTTGCTTGCRTCCAGACCATGCATGGAATGTGGGATTTTGCACACGCGTGGGCTTCCTTGTTCCCCAATGAATTTTGTTTTGCAGGATCCTGGGGTCCTGCACAGATCTCATGCAGGCCATCCAAGTGCTGGTTCTGACCTCCAAGGACCTGCAGCGAGAGATCGTGGAGAGCGGGCGGGTGAGCAGGGCAGGGAAGCGAGCCCCGTGCCGGAATCCGAGTGCCAGGGAGCCCAGCTGAGCTCAACATCCCCGTCGGAGGTGCAGGGCCCCATGGTCCCRCTGCTTTGGGGCCCCGAGGGTCTCTTCTGTGGCAGCACCTGGCTTGTTGCGGAGCTGGTTGAGCCTTGTTGCATGCCCTGAAGGGTCTGAGCACCCTCCCTACGGCCCTTCACACTGCTCAGGGGAGCCCATGACGTCCAAGATTTGGGCGTCTACCCAGCTTGCCCCAGACACCCTGAACTCCCTACCAAAGTGCTCTGTTTGCCTAAGGACAGAGGTTTGGGGAGGCCCAGGCACCCAGGCCCTGTTGCCCCAGCTGRCACAGGTCTGGGGTGTGGACAGTCTGGTGCCAGTCCCCCTTCCTCCAGCATGTGAACGCGTTTCATTCTGCTCTGCCACTTTCCAGGGCGCAGCGTCCCCCAAGGAGTTTTATGCCAAGAATTCCCGCTGGACAGAGGGTCTCATCTCAGCGTCCAAGGCCGTGGGTTGGGGAGCAACTGTCATGGTGTAAGTGTCAGTGTGACTGGTGGRGGGGTCAGAGTCCTGCTGTACCCAAAGGGAGGTCTCAGCAGGCAGAGAAGGGGCAAGAAACAGGCAGCACCTGGCAAGAACCAGGGGCCCGGGGCTGGGCGGAACCTGCTCGAAGTGGGTCCCAGCCTCTCTCTCTGACTTCTACAGYGATGCTGCTGATCTGGTGGTACAAGGGAAAGGGAAGTTTGAGGAGCTCATGGTTTGTTCCCACGAGATTGCAGCCAGCACAGCACAACTGGTGGCAGCCTCCAAGGTAGGAGCCCTGCATGGTGCCCGATGCAAATGCACCCCAAGAGGTCACCCCCGCTGCCAGCTGGGCCTGGGCCCGGCTGTTCAATGGTTTAGCTGCTCCCTCGAGCACTGCCAGCTCCACAGCCGCTTCCTGGGGAGACGCAGCTGAGCGCAGTGCTGCAGCAGAGGCTGCTCCCCGGTCCTGCAGGCCACGGTGCTGCTGTGGCTTGGCTCCGAACATGCAGCAGCTGCAGCCTCAAGCRGGGAGCAGGCGGTCCTTCCATGTGCGAGCACTGCCTGCAGGAACACACCTTGGTCAGGGGTGGATCTGCTGGAGAGCAGAAGGACCTGGCGCCTGTGGGCCTAGCAAGGTGCCTGTGAGTCACCACTGTGCCTTGGTGGCCAGGAGGGTCCATGGAGGCCATGGACCCTGCCCCCGGGCCGAGCCCGGCGCGGGGCTGCGGGCGGCCGCGGCGCCGCTGCGAGGAGAGGCCGCGGGCGCCGGGCCTGCCCCGCCGCAGAGGGGCCGCTCGCAGGGGCCTCGTCGGGCGCCCCAGGGAGGCGGCGGGAGGGGGACGGGCCCTTGGCCACAGGGCACGAGGCCGCGGCCGCGCTCTGGGACACRGGAAACATCAAAGAGAAACTTCTTGAGCATGAAGGGGACAGACCTGGAGCAGGTGGCCAGAGCGGTTGTGGAGTCTGCTCTGGAGACCTTCCGAACCCACCTGGACACGGTCCCRTGCCTTGTGCCCCGGGTGTCCCTGCTTGAGCAGGGCTGGACTGGGTGAGCTGCAGAGGTCCCTTCCAACCTCAAGTGCTCTCTGATTCTGTGAAAAATGGTAGTGCAGWTTTCTGGTTTCCAATGCTCCCAAGAAACAAAGCATTTGCTTTGGAGGAGGCTAAGCCCGCTCTCCTGAGCCACGGGTGAATGTTCTGATCGCTGGATCTCTCTGCTCGCCCATCTAACCCTGTGGTAGGGTCTCTCCAGAGGTCTCTTCCATGCTCAGTCATTCTGTAGCACCCTGCTCCTGACAGTAGTTTGGGGGCTCCCAATAGGGCTGGCCAGGAGCAGGGCGATGCGGAGGTGCTGCAGAGCTGCTAGCAGGTCCTCTCCCTTGCTGTTGTACCACCGGATTGCAAACACATCCCCCGCTGTGTGCCCTGGCAGGTAAAGGCAGACAAAGACAGCACCAACCTGTCCAAGCTGCAGCAGGCCTCTCGGGGTGTCAACCAGGCCACAGCCGCCGTGGTGGCCTCCACCAAGTCAGGGAAGTCACAAATCGAGGAGAAAGGTAAGCGAGGGCYACGAGCCCCCTCCCAGAGCACAGACCAGTGCAAAGATCCCTGCTCGCTGTGCTCTGGCTGCCTGGCCATGGCCACGCGGTTTTGGGCACTGGCTGCCCCTCTCTGCCCCGGGTTCCCACTGGTTGTGAACTCTGCYGGTGCCTGGGAGCCAGGGTGGGAACACCGAGCTGGGGAGCCAGCCTCATGGGGAGGGAATGTCTCTTTCCCTGCAGACACTATGGACTTCTCCAGCATGACACTAACCCAGATCAAGCGTCAAGAAATGGACTCTCAGGTAGGGGGGTTCCCTTTGCTTTTGGTTATCCAGCGCCTGTTGTTTCGGGATATTGAGGGACTCCCCAGACAGACTGTGGCAGTGAGACATAACACGGGGGCTGAGGCCTGACATTGTCGCCCTTCCCTTCATAGTGCAGTAGCCCARCTCACTTCTGAGCTCCCTCTGCCTCTTCCCTGTCCTGCTGCCTCCATGTAGCTCCAGGCAGCCCCTTTCTTGCCCCTTCCTTGCAGGATCTCCATGCGTTTCCCTCCCCTTCCTGCTCGGACAGCACTTGGCCGTATGCATTTCTATTCATCCTTTCTCCAGCACCATCTGCCATTAGAGCATTAATTGGTTGGGCATTGAGGGGAAACTTTGCGTTTCATATGAGGAAGGCTGCAGGTGTGAGAAGAAAGTGCTCAGCCTGGCACGTGCCTGGGCACAGGCGGAGCGGACGCGGGAGGGCCGGGTTGCAGCGGGAGCGCACGGGGTGCGCGGGGCATGCGGGGTGCGTGGGGCGCTGCATCGCTGGCAGTGCCCCCTGCACCGGCACACGGCCGGGCAGCAGCAGAGTGTGCTCTGTGCTCCAGGTGCGTGTGCTGGAGCTGGAGAATCAGCTGCAGAAGGAGCGGCAGAAGCTGGGGGAGCTCCGCAAGAAGCACTACGAGCTGGCGGGAGTGGCGGAGGGCTGGGACGAGGACGGTAGGTGTCYGTGGGCACCGTGGGGAGCCTGCCCCGCGTGCCGCGCTGGGCACCCTGGCATCAGCCGCACCAAGGGCTGCATCCACCTTTCCCTGTCCATCCTGCTCCTCCTGGGAGGCTGCTCAGGGAGGAGTGAGTCTTGCACTGGTGCCTCTGCCAAGGCCTGTGCAGCGAGTGAAGGCAGGCTCTTAGCAGGAGCAGATCTCACGGGCGCAGGTCTAGGAGCCTCGGAATAGGCAGCACATGTGGCCAAAGCCCTGTGGGGCCCCTGGCGAGTCCAGGAGCCCATGGACAGCTGTTAAAAACCCGAGTCATGGCTCTCCTGGGAGCCTCATGCTCCTCTGGCTCCTCCTGTACGTGGGGGTCTCAATGCCAGGGCTGCAGTGACTCCAGTCTCCCACACACGGCCCAGGCTCTGCTGCCCTTGATGTCACTGCAAATCTGGGGGATCCCAGGGGAGGCAGCGGGACCCCCGAGGGGCTGTACTGCTCCGCACCCGCTCACCATCTCCTCTCTCCAGATGCAGAGTAGCCCCTGCGCCCGAAGCAGCCGTCTGCAGATGCCCCTTTGGTTGACTGGGACCCAGCTTGGAGCAGCCTTTTCCGAAGATTCCCAGCAAACTGGTGCAAAATCCGCCCCGAAGCACATGTCCCCGCATCCCCGAGAGCCGCCTCCGGCGCCGCGGCACCAAGAGCCGCGGCGCCACTGGCAGAGGCCCCCGAGTCAGCAGCAGGGCTCCCCAGCCACCCTGCCTCACGCCAGCTGCAAACTGCACCTGTATTTATTAGAGCTGCTTAGGGGGGGTCTCTGGGGTGCTCTCTAGCCCTTTAGTTTCCTTTTTTTGCACAGATTTCTCTGAACTGTCTGGCCCAGGTCCGGCTGCCTTGAGAGCATTAGGGCTTCCTTCGCCTCTCGCCGCTTCTCCAGCCTTAACATGTCCCTGGCTCAGCGCGAATACCCGCCAGGAGCCCGGCGCGGCCAAGGGGCCGGCGGCGGCGGGAGGCAGCAGGGGCAGCACCCGGCTCTCCTGGTGCTGCTGGGCCGCCCTGGGGCCAGCGCCCGGCTCTCCTGGTGCTGCTGGGCCGCCCCGGGCTTGGTGCTAGGCCCCCCGGCCCTCGGCAGCCCCCGGGCGGCAGGGAGCGCCCGGCGGGGCACCGCGCGTGCCTTTGGCGGCTCTGAGAGCCCGAGTGCTGCGTGGCCGCGGCTCCGGAGCCCCTTCCCACCTGGCACGTGATCCGTGGCAGCCTGGGGTGCTAAACCTAGCAGGAACCACAGCCTCCTGTCAGGCCAGTGCCTGCAGAGCCTGCAGGCCCACCCGGTGGCCAGGACCAGTCCACATTAGCTGGCCCACCCATGACTCCGAGCACCGGGAGGCTGTGGCCGTGCTGGAGCAGCCAGCCAGGAGCAGGGACGTGGGCTGGCAGCAGCAGAAGGGCTGTGCTGAGGTCCTGACCCCTTGTCCCAAAAGTGCCCTCCCGGGAGCAGTGCTTGGAGCAGAGGAGCGGGGCCAGCTGGCCCGGAGCGTGGCCTGGGCGTCCTCGAGATGCGTCGTGCTGTGCTGGCTGGCGCCAACAGATCACTGTGTTAATGCCAGCAATAAACCACTCTACAAGGTGCTCGGCTCACGCTGGAGCCGCGGCGCGAGTGTTAGCTGCGGCAGGGAAGGGCCGCGGGGCAGCAGCACGGGGGACGCGGGGCCCCGGTGTCCCCACGGCCACTGGCTGTGCAGGGCAGCAGCAACGCGGGCGTCCCCAGCGCCCGGACACTGCGCGCAGCTCCCGGCGCAGGTGCCGCAGGTAGAGCCCGGGCAGGGGAACATTTGTGCCTTGGAGCAGGGGACGCCAGGCGCCGAGGTGTCTGCCAGCTCCCGCGCCCCGGCTCGTCCCGCTGCAGGGTGGCCTTGGTCCTGCACAGGGGTCAGTGGTGTGGGACGCGCTCAACGCTGTTCCTGCCCCAGGCGGCCCCCATCCTGCCGGCGCCGAGACACTCGGGCAGGGCCCCATGTCCAGCGCCCGGCGCCCAGGCGGCCCCTTCCCGGTGCTGCTGCCTCTGGAAAGCTGCCAGTGCCGGGGCTCGAGGCAGCAGGAGCAGATCCCAAGCAGGTGCCGAGCACCTGGCATTTGGCCCTTCTCCCTTTGGACACGAGGGCAGCGGGTGGTGCGATCTCTCCGAGCCCGAGCGGCCTCCCTGGAGGCACCCGGGAGCCTCAGTGCCCRGGGGTGCCGGGCCCAGGGCAGCGGCTGCAGCCGCCCAAGTGCCACCTGCCYGGAGGCCCCTGCCGGCCGGGCCAGCCTCCACCGTGGCCACCGGTGGAGGGAGCCGGCACCGGCACTACGTGCACCCCGGACCGGCCCTGCTGCCGCCGCAGCCGCTCCTGCCCCTCTGCAGCCCAGCAGGACCCGAGGCCGCCTCCTGACGCCACACAGGGCTCCTGCCCTGGCCTTGCAGCGCCCAGGCCCCCGTGTCGCCCGCCGTGTACACGCGCCCTGACCGCAAGGGCTCCAGAGCCGCGGCCGCTCCGGCGTCTCCCAAAGCAATATGACCAACGCCGTTGCTACAGGACACGGGGGCGCTTGGGTGGTCCTGGAAACCCTCGGCCGCCTGTTCGTGGGCTCTGGCCTGCGCAGGTGACCCCCAACTACCTCAGGCTGTGTCCGAGGGGGCCGGCTGCAGGAGGGAGGCGCTGGCCCCGCGCGCACCCGGGCGGCTCCTCCTGCTCCTCCTTTTGTAACTCTGCGCAGTGTCGGGGCGAGGGCCCCGGGCGCCAGCAGCTCCCGCAGCACCAGGCCGCTCGGAGCCGGCATCTGCCTAACCCTCGCGGAGGGGCATGTGCAGGCTGCTTTCCAAGGCAGGTTGTTCCTTTGGTTTCTTTTTTTTTCCTTGTATAATATGTTGTGTGTTTTCGATTTTTAAATAAAGACTTGAGCGCAGCTGTGCTGGCTCTGGGGTGGTTCTTGGAGGTGCACGAGGCGGCAGCTCGGCGCCGTTCCCCGCGGGAGCCGCTGGGCGCGGGCATGGAGCATCCCATGCYGGTGTCCGCGCCCGTGTCGTGTCGTGGGTGCTCAGTGTGGGGAAGGCGGCTCTGGCACTGGGACCTGGGCAGCGTTCTGGCCGTGACAACCCGTGTCCCTGCGCTTGGCTCCGTCCCTGGTGACTGCGGCGTCCTGTGCGAGCGCCCTCCCCACAGCAGGTCTGTAGCTAGGAGAAAGGTGGCCGCGCTGGAGAGGGGCAGGAGCTTTGCTCCGCTCGTGCCCAAGGAACAGCCTTGGCTCTGCCAGGTCATTCCCGGGCAGGCTGCTGTGGTTGTGGGTGGGRAGCTGCAGGGTCGGCGGGTCCTGCCGCAGATCCAGCCCTGCTCCTCCAGGGGCAGCGACCTTGGCTCTGTGCAGAGCACTCGTAGCGTGGCAGCTCCGTCCTGCTCCGTGCTGCCCGCGGCCCCGTGCTCAGGATGGCCAAAACCAGAGCGTCTGCTCCGAGGAAACGGTCTTGCTGGGTTTGCTGCTGCAAGAGGGCAAGAGGACTTCACCCCCCTCGCCTGTTCCCGAGAGCTCTGGCAGCACTGGGTGCTCCCAGCGCTGCCAAGCCCACCAGGTCACCCTTGGACTGAAAACAAACAGAAAGCTGGAAATCCAGCACATGCAGGGCCTTGATGGAGAGCCGGGCCCGGCACCGCTCAGCAGACACTGCCGCCCGTGGCGGGCGCGGGGCGGCCCTGCAGCCGCAGGGGACGGATGGTCCCACGCAGACCTGGGCCGAGCAGGACACCGGCCRGCGGCTCTCGGTGCCAAGACACCATGGGCCGCCACAGAGGGGCCGGGCAGAGCCCGTGGCCATCCCCCAGCCCCATGGTGACCCTTCCCGCCCCCCCAGGGACCCACTGCCACCATCATCCCCACAGCTTGCTGCTGTCCCGGCCCCCTAGTCCCCCATGCTCCACGGCCTGTCCCAGCCCCATAACCTTGAGCCGTCCCCAACCACCACGATCCATCCCGCGCCTCCACGGCCCATCCCCATGGCCACGGGCTGTCCCCAGCCCAGGGACTGTCCCCACTGCTAGAGCCACGGTCTGCCCGTCACAGCCACGGCCCTTCCCTGGCCCCTGAGCCATCACCCATCTCCCACAGCCACGGCCTGTCGCTACAGCCATGAGTWGTCCCCCAGAGCCGTGACCATCCCCACTGCCACGGCCCGTGCTCCACAGGTCCCACACTGTGGGGCCACCCACGGCCAGGGACGAGCGGACACGGAGGCAGGAGACACTGGAAGGCGCCATGGTCAGGATGGGCACACGGGCGTCGGGAAGGAGAGACCCGGAGCTCAGGGAACAGCGGCGGGG
>NW_020455932.1:3516325-3541665 GCF_003342845.1 Nothoprocta perdicaria
CGCGGGAAATGGGGTCCCGCCCCCCCCGCCGCCCTCGCGGCGGTCGCCCCTGTCCCACCCGGAGCCCTTAGTCCCGCTCCCCGGCGCTGCTCCGTTGCCAGGGGAGGGATTGCGGGTCACAGGCTGCGGAAGCGGCCGCCCCCGGAGCCCCTTCCCCCGTCCCGCGGGGCATGGGGGCGGCCGGTGCTGCACGAGGACGGGGCTCCCGCCCTGGCGCTTGTGCACCCCGAGGGGTCCCCGTTTCCTCACACCCCGGTGCCCTCCGCAGGCTGGAGCAGCTGGTCTCGCCCGTGGCCTTTGCGCCCAACAGCAGCCTGGACCCATGTGCAAAGGAGACGGTGCTGAACGCCATCAAGGAGAGCAGGAAGAGGGCTGTGGAGGAGGCGGAGGAGGAGGACCAGGCCTTCGGCAACGACCAGGAGAGCAAGAGGAGGTAACGAGAGCTCGTGCTGACCRGCAGTGCAGGTCACCGCCCGTGCCCTGGGAAGGTGACACGTGGGGCTGGCRCATCAGTGGTGGCGCCGTCCAGCGTGGACCCGTGCAGAAAGCGAGCTGCCGAATCCCACCTGCCCTTTGTGTGCCTCAGAAATTCCTCCAAAGCTCTTCCTGGTCCTTGGGATCGGAGGAGCTGGTTTAAATTTCTTCCTGGGCCGCCTTGTGGGTCAAGTGTGTTCTCTTATGTTGTTGGATATTGTGAGAGGCCTGGAGTGYGGCTTGAGGGAGGCTGTGGAGGCTTCACTGGAGGGTCTCCCGCCTCTTGGTAAAGGCTTCTGTCATCCAGGGTAGCCCAGTGGAATTTGGCCCCTCATCATGGGTCCTGGTGTCTTGATTCTTCAGCCAGGCCCAGTCTTCAAGGAGAAGTGGGATCCCCATGTCTGAAATTCAGTGTGGAAGCATCACACTATGAAGAGCTCTGGGTTCCTCCTCTATGTGTCTTAACTGGCAAAAGGAGGTTAAAGCAAAAGAGCAAACAAGAAGGGCTATCTTTTGCTTTTGTTAGTTCAAGGTCAGTGCTTTGCAGCACCGAGCTTCCCGAAATGAGGGTGCGGTGTCTCTGCCAGGGCCCTTGGGAGGACAGGGTGCGAGTGCTGGGCGCCAGGCTCTGCTGGGGCCCTTCAGGAGCGCCGGGCCCAGCGCTGCGCTTCCTGCCCCGTCCCCTCGCGYGCCCGCAGGCGCTTTGCCTGCTACCCTGCGCCGGCCCTCACGCACCAGGGCTGCCCCTCGGGGTCCGGTCTGTGCGGAGATGGGTGCCGCCCGCGCGCGTTGTCCCGGCTGCTGGCCCGTGGCGGAGCGGCGGCCGGCCCCTACGGGAGCCCCCGGCTGCKGCCGCTGTGGGAACAGACTCGAGGGGGATCGCAGCAGGTCACGCGATTTTTACATTCCACCACTTGACGGATCTTCCCCCTTACACCTCTACCCTTAAACCCTTTTCTCAGGTTGGGGAATGGTTGGTCAGCCGTGAGGAGAACTGAGTCTCTAGGATGGCACAGGATGGGGGTGCTGACAGAATCTGCTCGCCTCTTTTATTATTATCTCTTTTATTATCTTATTTTAATTCACAATACCCCCCTGTGCCACGCAAATGGATGTTAAAGATGTTCATCACCTGGAGAGCACAAAATAGTGCTCATAGGCAAAAAAATCCAGTGACCTTTGAGGGCAGAAAGGAACCTGTGCCAGCCGGAGATCATTGTGCCACCTGGGCAGGTGGGTCGGCCTGCTCACAGCTTCAAGGGGAGCGTGTGGACAAAGCAACAGGGCTGGTGTTGCACCTCTCCTTCTGCTGTGCGATCTATTCTTAAGACGTTTGGGCTTTGGTCATGAAAACTGTAGGAATGTGGGTCCAATTTTTAGCYCAAGTTGTCGATGGCACTGTCTAGGAAAAGGTGTGAAAAAACAGGTTTTGGAGGTCATTGTAGAGTGAACTGCTAAGTGAGTCTGAGATATTTTTGACTTGGAACAAGGGAAGTGGGGAAAGGCTGAATTAACTGGATACTGCTCTGCGTAGCAGTCAGACAGTGGGGCTGCTGGTGCTGCGGCAGAGGCACCAGGGATGGGAATGAGTGRGGCCAGGACTGGGCGGGCGGAGAAGGCTGCAGCCTGGGAGAGGAGAGGTTGGCAGCGCGTGGATGGGSAAGCTCCGTCCCAGGTGCTGGGTGGCAGGAGGAAGGCAGGGTTTGTGCAGGGGAGGGTTCCTGCCCCGCCTGGGCGGGCAGCCCGGCCCTGGGCCAYCTCTTGGCCACCAAATGCCCTTGTCCTCTCCCCCGCAGGCGCCACGACAGCAGCGGGAGCGGCCAGTCAGCCTTTGAGCCGCTTGTAGCCAACGGTGCCCCTGCCTCGCTCATACCCAAGTAAGTGCCCATCAAGCCCATGGRGGCTGCCCTTAGGTGGGAGGTGAATCCCTAGGCTCCTGCAGGCTCTGGAGAAGACGCTTGGTTTCCAGTTGTGGAGAGCAAGAGGGGTTGTGCCCTTTCCTTTTGCCTGTCACCCACYGTGGGTGCTCCAAGCACATGCCAGTGGGCTTCGGGCTATGCTGCTCTGAGGTCTTTTTCTCAGCCCTGTGCCATAAGAAAGAGCTGAGTTGGTTATCTCAATCTCGCTGCTTTCACAGGACTTGGGAGCAGATGGGGGGCTCATAAAACTGTTCATAACCTCCTGCAGGCCTGGCTCTCTGAAGAGGGGCCTTGTTTCCCACTGCCTGGACGACTGCTCGAACAAGAGGTCTCGCACCTCTTCCATGAGCTCCCTGAGCACCACGTAYGCTGGCGGGATCCCCAGCTCCGTCCGCAACGCCATCGCCAGCTCCTACAGCTCGAGCCGAGGCCTCGCGCAGGTAGGAAGCAGCTCTGTCCTCGCTCCCCCTGGAGCCCGGGGCCACGCGRAGCAGCTCAGCCCTCCTTTGGGACCACCTGTGTGACTCCAAGCCCGGGCTCCTGAGACGAAAGCAGCGTTGCCCGGTGCCCGGCAGCGAACACCCCGGCGAGTCCCCCGGCCGCTTGGCCGGGCTGCTTTSTCTGGCTGCATGGTGGGCAGACAGCCGGGAGCCGCGTTACTGTCCTCCAGTGCCTGCTTCTGTGGTGTTCCCCGTCAGAGACATCCTCCTGCAGTGCTATGGGGTGCTGAAGGTCATTGGTGTTTCTCCCTCTTGGCCTTGGCCACTCTGCTAGGTTAGATCCAGGTGGAGGAAACAAATCTTTCTGCTGCACTSCTTCCAATCAGTTGGAGTCAGCAAGTATCAGAGCTCTGTGTTCCAGCTCTGACCTGAGCCCCCTTGGCAGCTGTGGAGCTGCAGGAACAAAACACTGCTCAAGAATGACTCGTGGGTCAGGGCTGCGGATCTGACAGCGGAACAGTCATGGTTCCTGGAGCTCTGCYCTCTATGGGGAGGGAGGCTGCCTCCCTCTGTGATCCCTCAGAAAGGGATCTAGGGTTTTCTGTGACTGGACTAAGTCCTAAAACTTTTTTGAGGTTTGGGGTCCGTCTGTCCTGCGCTGGCAAGAAAATGGCCCTGTGCGCTCGTGGGCAGCTGAGGCAGCTTGTGCTGTGCGAAGGCAAGAGGACAAGTCCTCTTCCTTGGTCCACCCTGGGTGCTGGGCTGGCCTGTGAAGAGTCCAGAGGCTCCTGCTCCTGAGGTGTAATCACTCTGGGGTGCGCAGAACCTGCTTCGCTCCACTGAAGGTGGAGGGGAGTTAYGTGGTGATAGAATAGAATGAGGCAATAGACTCATTAGCTGAGGTTCTGGAAGATGGCATTTAACGTGTGAGCAAGACGGAGGATAGAACACTTACTGTCTCCCATCTCCTGCCCTAAACTGGTCTTTTGGCTTCCAGCTGTGGAAGACAAGCGGTGTGAGCATGTCCCCGCTGTCCAGTCCAGCGTCGTCCCGCTCCCAGACACCGGAGTGGCCTCTCAAGAAAGCCAGGTAACTAACCGTCGTTCTCGGGAGCTGTGGCTGCTCAGCCCCGGGCTGAAGGAGAGCAGGGCGTCTTTCCAGCGGTCCTGGTAGCTATGGACCCCTCTCGAGGGAGTTAGGACCATCAGAGCATCTTGTTACCAAGATGAGACTGCTGGGTGACCTGCCTGCGTGGGAGCCCTGTTCGTTTGCTGATGGTTTGTWTCTCTGCCATCTTGCTGTGCTGGTGTCCTGGCAGTAGCCCTGGAGAAGCAGAACTGCCCTGCTGAGGTCCCCTGTCCTGGTCTARTACCGTGTTACAGATTTAAGGAGTCAGGGCCTGCCCCAAATGCAACCGTTTTGTGTGGCAGTGGCACAGTCTGGATCGCCTCAGTGCCTGAAACTCAGGAAGAGCCCTGRTAATAGGAATATCAGGCCCTGATTATTGCAGTAATAGCATCAGAAGTGATTCACAGCGGGTGAATCTGTGCAGGATAGCACACTGGCATTTCAGTGCTTTGCTTGGAGCTTGTGCCCTTGTTCCTCTCTCTCTCAGCTCAGAGAAGAACTTGATTCCATGGAGAAGAAACGTGTCAGACCAAAAGCTGCCGTTTAGGTGGAAAGGGTGGGCCTGAGCGGGAAGTGGTATTTCCCATCTGGGACCTCTGAATGCTACTGGAAGCCGTTGTCAGCCCTGCGAAGCAGTGCAGGTTGCCAGACCAAGCTCTGATCTCAGAGATGGGAGCAGCTCCTCTGCTTGGAGCTGCTTTCCGGCTGACACAGCGGGTGCCACACAGGTACCCCTGGGCAGACTAGGAGCCTGAAGGGGCAGTGAGGAGCAGAGCTAAGAAAGCCCRGGATGAGGCTGCCAGGGCGGTGAGGAGCCTGTAATGAAGGCTGGAGAGTCTCCCTTACAAAGTCCTGTCTGGTCCTTGAGGCTGGAGATGATGTTAATGCCCACCTGTTCCAGATGTTATCTAGAGTCCAGTTGTTTGGCTGAGGCAAAGGTGCTGGTGGGAATCTTAGTGTGTTTGGCCTGTTCCTTCTAGGAATGAGGCCAAGCTTGAGGATTGACCCTAACTGTCTGTCTCCCCTTTGCGCAGGGAAGAGGAATCTCTTCACTCAAACACTTCTACTCCAGTGAAATCAGACAAGGAGCTTCAGACTGAAAAAGGTGAGTTCTGGCTTGTACCAGCTGTGGGCCAAGGTTGGATATGTCATCAGCTTGAGAACGCAGCATGGTGGAGTTGAGGTCTGCAGGTGGGATTGGCTTGCGGGGTTTCCTCGCCATTAAGAACATGCTGGTCCCAGGCCAGCAGCATTTTCTGCTGCCCTCTGGGTTTGGGTCATCTGAAGAGGAGTCTCCTGCGTCCCTTTCAGAAGGGACTAACATACTGCTAGGAGTCAAGTTCCTCCTCTGCCTAGAGGCGGTTCTGACTTGTCTCTCTCTGTAGTGGTGGAGACGCCCGTGCGGAAGAAGCAGAATTCCCTGAGCTCGCCATCCGTGTCGGGAAGCAGYGGGAAGCGCAAGCGGAAGATCCAGTTGCTGTCGTCTCGCCGGGGCGATCAGCTCGCTCTGGTACGTCGCTGTCTCGCAGCCCCTTGTGCCCTCCTCTGGCGATAGAATGTGCTCACTGCAATTTCTGCAGGGCTGGGGGGAGCCTGACCTGCCTGCCCTCAGGAAGGAGGCCCTGTCCTTGGCGGAGTGGGAAGTGACGCTATCCCCAGCCCCCGTGTCTGGTGGGCTGTGCGTGATTGTGCTGCCTGCTACCGGACCAGGTAATGGCCTGGGGAAGGCTGCCGAGCCCTCAGCGCCAAGCCGGGCACCAGGATAGGTGGGACTGGAGCTCTGCGGGAGCCTGCTGTGGCAGAACCACCTGCTTGACGGGGCTTGCGACGGCCAGGCTTCACCACACGTTCAGAGAGGTTCGTCCAGCTTCCCTGAGAAGAAGCTAAGCTGCTGCTCTTTCTTGGCAGCCCCCGCCGCCCCAGCTGGGATATTCCATCACCTCGGAGGACCTGGACGCGGAGAAGAAGGCAGCGTTGCAGTGGTTCAACAAAGTCTTGGAGGATAAGGCTGGTAAGGACTGCGCCCCTGGGCAGACTGGGAGCGTGAAGGGGTCAGCAGGGAGCAGAGCTCAGCTGGAAACCCCGAGGTGGAGCTGCCAGGGCAGAGGGCAGTCTGTGTAATGCAGGCTGGGGAGCCTCCCTAGGGAATCTGGTCTCTTCCTTGAAGCTGGAGATGCTGTAAATGCCCCAGAGCACGCAGGGAGTTAGTGTGACGAGCGAGGCTTTCCAGCTTCCGAGCTGTGGGATGTTCCTGCAGCTTCCTGGTCCCCGGGGAAGCTCTGCTCATGGGTAATGCCCTGTGGTGTGTTATGGACACTGATTTCTTGCCTCTTTCCAGCAGATGCTGCCCCCAGCACCACTGCAGAGACTACGCCTCCGTCCAGGCCACTGGTGTTCACAGTGACCTCCCCGGTGCCTGCGCCTGTGTCGACAACTGCACCTGCCAGCAGCAGCTCGCTCTTGGACAGCCTGAAGAAGATGCAGAGCAGCCAGCCTGCCCCCACGCCRGCAGGTGAGGAGGAGGAGCGTGAGCAGAGCGGGGTGCTGTGGCAGGGCATGGGAGCCCCAAGAGGGGCTCTCGGTGCTCCTCTGCTGAGATGCGGAGTGTGGAAGGCTCCGTCTGCCTGCTCTGGTTGCTGCTGCTCCAGGAGCTTTGGCACCGCTGCGTTGGCTGGCACCAGGGCTATCCGTGTATGATCCCTGTCTCTAAATCACTTCTCTACCTCTTTCCAGACTCTTCTGGAGCTGCAGTAGCGTCTCCACCATCTTCATCAGCGCCACAGCTGCCTGCTCCGCCTGTGTCGCTGGAGTCGAGTTTGCTACCAGTGACTTCTGCTGAGACCAAGCCAGTGCCCATATTAAGCATAACTGCCCCGTCTGCCCCTCCGGCCTCTGGGGCACAGCCAGCTGGCAGCCTGGCGACCCCTTCATCCACAGAGCTGGGCCAGACCCCCAGCAAACCTTCCTCCTTCCCAAAGCCAAGCGTCCTTTTTGGGATGCTGAGCACCCCTCCAGCCAGCCAGCCGGCAACGACAGCACCGGCTGCTGCCCCCATCACAACCCCTGTCTTCAAACCCATTTTTGGAGCTCCACTGAAAAGCGAGAGCCCAGCACCCTCTACGACTGTTACCCCTGCTGTGGTCATGTCTGCGAGCTCAGGCCCTTCCTCCACGTCTGCTACCACCACCATGTTCAAGCCCATCTTTGGCAGCGTGACAGCAGCTTCATCTCCAGCGAAGGCCTCTCCTTTCGCGTTCAAACCGACGGCGCAGCCGGCCTCCGCGGCAGAGCTCACAACAGCCTCCACGACCCCCCCTGCCGTGTTCACGGGCCTCCCTGCCGGCATCTTCACCACTGCGGCCACCACTGCCACCACACTGAGTTCTTCCACGGATGCCACCACTAAACCGGTCTTCAGCTTTGGACTCAACCCACCTGCCTCCACTGGCCCTACTACCAGCCTGACTGTTACCGCTGCCACGTCCACCAGTGCGTCTCAGCCGTTCCTGTTCGGAGGCCCAGCCAGCTCGGCTCCCAGCACAGACGGCGGCTTTGCAGCCTCGGGGCCTGTGTTCCAGTTTGGAAAACCAGCTCCGGCCCCAGTCTCCACCACCACCACCAGTGTCCCAGGCGGCTCTGCCTTTGGCCAAGCRCCTTCAAACACAACTGCTGCCACCACTGCTGTGGGGTTTAGCATTTTTGGAGGCACTGCGCTGACGTCTGCCCCAGCCGCCACCACCAGTCAGTCGGCGCTGACGTTTGGCTCCTCGGTGACGGCTTTTGGCAGCTCGTTCAGCGCGAGCGCGAAGGCGCCGCCGCCGTACCCGGCCACAGCGGCTCCGTCGGCTTTCAGCGCCGCTGCTGCGGAGAGCCAGGCGCCCGCCAGCAAAGCGCCCACGGGCCCCGGCGCCTTCGGCCCCTCCTTCACTTTCGGAGCCGCCGCGGCGCAGCCGCCGTTCGGCAGCAGCGCGCAGCCGCCGTTCGGCGCAGCCAGCACCCAGGGCTCCTTCGGCACCAGCAGCGCCCCGGCAGCCTTCGGAACCACCACGTCGGTCTTCTCTTTYGGGACTGCCACCACCACCACGGCCCCCTTCGGCTCCAGCACCCAGACCACAAGCAGCAGCACCGGCACCGCTGCCTTCAGCACCACCCCGTCTCCGTTCACCTTCGGGGCGTCTGCCCAGGCCGGTCCCTCTGCCAGTGCCTTTGGGATCGGCACCCCTGCCCTCAGCAGCGGCTCCCCCGCCATCTCCTTCAACTTCGGGGCCGCACAGAGCGGAGCAGCCTCCGCGGCAGCGCCTTTCGGTGCCTCCCTGGCACAGARCGCGCTGGGGACGCAGAGCCAGAGCTCGCCCTTCGCCTTCACCGTGCCCAGCACTCCCGACAACAAGCCCGTGTTTGGAGGTGAGGCCCCTCGGCAGGGCTGGCTGCGGGGAGCCGCTCTCCTCGCAGCCCTCACCGGGTTCCCTGGCTGAGGAGCCTTCCGCAGGCTGCTCTTTGTGCTGTTTTACCTCGCGCCCTGTTCAGGCTGCCACTTCTCAGCCCTCAGTCCTTTACTTTGCTCTTCCTTAGCCCCTCTAAATACAGGGGCTCTCTAGCTCAATGTGAGCTCTGAATCCCGCCAGGTCCTTCCTGGCCCTAGAGAAGAACCCTTCAGGGCCAAGGTCTTGGCAGCGTTTAAAAGCAGAGTTCCCTGGAGAGCAGAAACGCTTCCCGCCAGCAATTGCAGCCCCTTCTCGCGCATTCCCTGAGGCTTCCCCAGCCCCTTTGAGCCCTTCTCTGAACCATCCCTCAGAGTTGCAGCCCACATGCGGAAAAGCTCTTTGGTCTGGAAAGACACAGCCTGCAARCCCTCCTGGGCCTCCCTCTTGGGAGCTGGGCTGGGAGATTATGATGAGGGAGTAAAAGAGGGACCAACGTCCTGCATTAGATAGAAGGAGCTCTTGGGGGTGGCAAGGCTGCTTCTGGGGGAATGTATTCCTGCAGTTCATGGTGAGGGATCCCGCTGGTTGCAGGAAGTACTTGCACCCCCAGTCCGGACTCTGCTGTTGTCTTTGCTCTCAGTGGTGTTTTGTTTCGCAGGGACTGCAGCTCCCACCTTTGGGCAGAGCACGCCCGTGCCGGGAGCTGTGGGCAGCGGGAGCAGCAGCCTGTCCTTCGGGACGGCCAGCACTCCGGCCTCGGCCTTCGGGGGAGTTGGAGCTTCGTTTGGTAAGAGATCCCCCGGCCCCGAGCAGCTCCGCTGGGCGGGAGGGCCGGCGGCGGGGCCTGGACGGGCCGTGTCCTGGAGCCAGCGCTGTCCCTTGTCACTTGGGTAGCTCCTGGGCTCCGCGGAGGCTGAGCGGCAGCCCTGGCTGAGGCTGGAGGAGCTTAGGCAGCCTTTCTGCTCGCAGGGCCCTCGACTCCCGCGTTTTCCATCGGCGCGGGATCCAAGACCGGGGCTCGCCAGCGGCTGCAGGCGCGGAGGCAGCACACGCGCAAGAAGTGACCTCGCGGGCCCCGCGCCCGCCCGGAGCTCCGCGGCACCGCGCTCGTGGCGGCCRGGCCCCCTCCTCTGCCGGCGGGAGSCTCTGCCGGGGAGCAGTGACTGGGGTGGGAGAGGACAAACCAAACCCTTCGTACTTGAACAGTTCCACAGCCGAGGCTGGATGAACCTCTGTACATACCTGCAGCGTTTCCTCCCTCATTTTCTTTTGCCATGTTTCATCATATGTAAATTTTCCCCCTTGCTTCTTCTAGCTGTGCCTGTGCCCCCCGCGGCCCCCAACAGCCCTGCCCCGCAGCGCGGCGGGCGGCGGAGCCGAGGCGCCCGCGCGGCCGAGCACCCGGCCGTCACCAGCTCCTCACACCTTTCCCTGCGTGCGGCCTGGTGAACGCTCTTGCTCTGGAGGGTTCTGCTCTGAGCTGCTGGTTACCATCTTGGCAGGGCGCTAGCCTGGATTCAGGGCAGCGGGGCCCCGTGGGGTGGGCATAAGCGTTTCGGTGCCATAGGCGACTGATSCAGCTTCTGCAGCTGGGCAAAGACCCCCTCGTGCCCGCTTAGATCTCCCATCAAAGCTCCGGCTGGGGCCTCGTGCACGGGACGGCTGTGCCCGAGCACCAGAGCTCAGCGGGAGGAGCGCGGCGGGGCCGAGCCCCGCTCGGAGCCGCACGAAGGGTCCGAGCGCCGCGCGGGGTCGCGCTCCCTGCAGCCGCGCAGCCCCGGCCCTCGCCAGGCCCTGGGCCGACCCCGTCTGCTCTCTGTAAAGCCTTGTCTGCTCTGCTTTCTTTGTGCTCCCCTTCGATGCACCCATTGAATCGAGTTTGGAGGAAGAATTGAACCGTGTGCGTGGCGGCATGTTGGTTATGCCGGATTTGCTGTTTGGAGTTGATTTTTATGGGGCGCCCGTCGCCTCTTCAGGAGGCGGCGGCCCCCCGGCTAATTGGGTGTTGACAGTAGCATCACTGCGTGGCTGCTAGGGCTGGCTGTGTGTGAACCCTCGCGGTGAGCGCGACGAGGGCGGCGGGCTGGAGGGGATGGGTGGCCGCAGCCCTGCAGCCTCCTCTGCTCTCCCTGCTCTGCCGCCCCGCGGGGCCGGTGCCTCGGGATCTGCTCCCGGGAGGAGGCTGGAGAGGACGGTCCCCGCTGACCCCCGCTATGTTTCCTCACCTGGAGCCCACCCCTGTCCCTTGGGGTTTTTTACCAGCTCGCAAGAGCTGCGGTGCTGTGCCCCAAGCCCCCGTTCCCAGCCTGCTGGGAGCGGCGGCCGTTCCCGCCTCCGGGAACGCCTGGGGAAGAGGCTGCGGGGCCGGGGCCGCGCGGGAGGCCTCAGCGGCCTCCCCTCCGCCCGGCCTCGGCAGCGCCTCGCTGCCCGTTTTTACTCTCCGAGCCGTGTGAGTGTGTGTGTCTGCCGAAGTCTAAATTAAAAAGAAAAAAAAAAAGAATATTTAAACGTTTTTTAACAAAATAAAAATTTATTTTTATATTTAAGCTAAATTGCCTTGGAATTCCTTCAAGCTTGGTTCAGTGAGGTTGCCAGACCCCGCAGCGCTGGTGCTAGAGTTTAGCTGTGCCCTTGCAGCCTGGGGAGGAGCTGGTCACGGGCCGGGGCCCCGTGTCCCCSCCGAGGGCACCGGCTGCACCGGGAAAGGCAGCGACGTCCCGGGGCCGGAGTACCCCGTGGGCTGTGACCAGCTGCTCCTGCCAGGCTGCAACAAAATGTCCTTATTTTAAAATGTGCTGTATGTGGATGTGACTAACCCCCTTTCTTTCTTTTTTAATTTTTTTCTTACTTTCCCGAGGACGCGGAGCAGGAGCTCGTGCACAGTGCGGCGGCCAATGTGGTTTTTCTCACCGGCCGGGACACACAGGCCTCTCSCAGCAGGCGCAGGGAAGGGCCAGGGGCCGCGTTGGCACCGTCCCTGCCTGCAGGGGCTCGCGGGTGCCAGGGCTTGGCAGCACCCGGGGGCTGATGATCCCCCTTGGCGCAGGGAGCTCGGCCCCCGGGGCYGGCGGATGTGGCCTTGGGCCTGAGGCCCTGCCTCACGCTGGGCTCCTTTGTGCCCTTTGCTCATGGGAACCGGGTGCCACCTGCCCCCGGCTGCTGCTCTGCCCTCCTGCGGCCTTTGCAGGTGCTCCCTATGCAGGGAAGGAGGGAGAGGCTCCCCGGGGAGCCGGGGCRCGAGGCAGGAACAGGCCCGTGGGGCCCCCCGAAACGGCGGCAGCGCCAGGCCCGGCCGGGGACTCGCGAGGGCAGAGCGGCCGTGGGGCAGCATGGGGCAGCAGCGCCGGGCTGGGGGCTGCAGCGTGTCCTTGCTGGGCCTGCTTGCCCTCCTTGGGAGGCTGTGGAAGGACCCACAGCAGCTGGTGCCTCTGGCCTGAGCCCTGCTGCCCTTGTCCGGGGCTCGGAAAGAACAAAACTTGCCCAGGGCCAGAACTGTGTCCCCAAGGGGGCTGCTCTCCTGCCCGCCTCCCTCTGCTGCGCAGACACCTTTGGGTACCTGCTGGGAGAGAGCCGGGTGAGCTGTGTGACGGGGCTGCCGCGCAGGGCCGGGGAAGGGGGGCTGGCCTTTGACTCAGAACTTGGACTTGGATCATTCCTAGTGTGGGCGATGAGAAGTTGTTTTTTTAGTGTGAATGTGCAATTTTCCCCCCTTGCTTCTTCTGTCRTTGATTTAAAATAAAAAGACCATGTTCATGTTTGGCCCTTGTGTTTTCATTTCCCTACAGCGGCTCCGGAGGAGGTGCTGCTTTCCAGCCCAGGCCTCTTCCTCACCTTAGAACAGGGCCGSTGTAGAGAGGGACGGGATTTATTTCCCTGTTATTTCCCCTAATTGGCCCCACTTTTAGGGGACCTGTACTGCCGTGAGAGGTACCTGGGCACGATGCTGCACCGCACCTTCCCTGGCGGGAAAAGCTGGAGGCAGACTCGATGCCTGTTTCATCCCTGCTGCAACAGCCTTTACAGAGTCCTCAGGCCCCAAACCCAGGCACTTTAGGGAGCCAAAGGAGTAAAACATAATTAGTAAAACGTCATTAATCCTCCTGGAGCTGTCTAGCCAGGCAGGATCCCYGGCATTTCTGAGGGCGAACGCGGGAATCGTTTCGTTAAACCTCCCATCCTGCCCAGGTCTGGCTTTAGGAGCAAGTCTGTCAGGCTGGACGAGCAGTCTCCTCGATGGGGCAGCTGGGATCTCCATCCTGACGAGGGGCACAGATTTGCACATGTCCACCTCAGCTGCGGCTGGTGCGAAGTTTTCCTTTCCAATCCACAGCAGAGGCCTCACGGTCCAGGAGCAGGGACAGAGACAGAGCTCTAGCTCTAGCACGGAGGGCTCTGCCAGAGCTTGGCCAGGGGCAGTCCTAAAATTGCTACTTAGAATCACAGAATGCTTAAGACTAGAAGGGACCTTGAGAGATCACCTTGTCCAACGCCCCTGCACACGCAGCGTGACCCAGGGCACAGGCTGCATCCAAGTAGGTCTGGGAGATCTCCAGAGAAGGAGACTCCACAACCTCTCTGGGCAGCCTGTGCCAGGGCTCRGGCACCCTCACTGTTAAAGAATTTTTCCTTAACTTCCTGTGGAACTTTTGGTGCTTCGGTTTGTGGCTGTTTCCTCTAGTCCTATCAGTGGCCACCACTGAATAGAGGCCACCCCMTCCTCCTCACTGCCTCCCTTGAGGTATTTCTAGACACTGATCAGGTCCCCCCTCAGCCTTCTCTTCCCCAGGCTGAACAGGCCCAGCTCCCTCAGCCTTTGCTCMTAGGGCAGATGTTCCAGGCCTCTGATCATCCTGGTAGCCCTGCGCTGGACTCTCTCCAGCAGCTCCACATCCCTCTTGTCCTGGGGAGCKCAGAACTGGACACGGGACTCCAGGCACTGGAGCTTTGCTGGCAAAAAAAACCACATGCAACAGCAGAGTGGCGCAGCGGGAGCGTGCTGGGCCCATAACCCAGAGGTCGATGGATCGAAACCATCCTCTGCTAGTTCTTTGCCTCTCTGCTCCGTGGCTGTGCCAAGGCCCTGCAGCTGTGTTTTTGGATCACCAAAAGTCCTGCAGGATTGGGCTGTGTCCTATCACTTAGGCAAAGCCTTAATCACCAGGCTGGCCTACAAAAGGCTAATGGAAACACGACCAGAYTTGCATCCCGGCAGTGTTCTTGTTTATGTTTTCGCTGGTTTGGTTCTTAATAAGCAGTGTATCGCAGGACTACTGCTCAGTCCCTGAATTCAGTGCCTTACGAGAGGCGTGCTCTCAGAAAATGGCCTTCAAGGCCTGTAGCGTGGGGAAGACCGTTCATAATGCTCAAGGGCATTAACTGGGAACGCGGTAGTGAGTTCTACCTCAATGCCTTTGCTAGAATTAAAGGTATCTGTTTCCTGGCAATGAGAGAGACACCTCTGAAGATGATAGATGCCATTAATKGGGATTTATTTATTTATTTATTTATTTGCTTCTCTCTTTTCCTCGCTGCTTCTTCCTTCTCTTCTTGCGGGCAGGCTCTGGCTGCTCCTCCCCTCCCGGCTGCAGGCTCCTCGCGGCTGCTGTGGGCAGGGGGCTGCGCGCAGGAGCCAACAGCCCAAGTCAAGCACCCGAGGCCCCGCTCAGCCCCACACCGGGGCTCCTGCAGCCTTTCTGGGAGCCCGAACCCTCCACCCTCCCTTCTCAGTGCCCCTCTAGCCGCCCAAAGCCCCACAGTGYGGGCTCCGTACAGACATGCCAGGAGCCCCGAGCGCAGTCCCGGTYGTGGGGCTCGAGGCTCCCTCTCACCTGCAGGCAGCAGCCTCCTCCCCACAGCGCTCCAGCAGAGCCACGAAGAAGCCCTGGGTGAGCGTTTCCGCAGGAGAGGCTCGGAGGCAGCACTCGGCCCCAGGGAACGTGGCAAGTCCTCGGCAGGGCCACGAAGGCAACACGTTCACCAGCCTGGAGCGCGGGGCAGATGGGGACAGCGCTGAGCCTCCCTCTGCACCAACTGTGCCCTCGGTGGCACGCAGCGATGCTCCCACCACGCAGCGCAAGGCCGAGCACGCTCCCATAGCCTCCCACTACCCTGCTGCAGCACGTCTTTCCCCAGCTCCTCCCAAAGCAAGCCAACCTGAAGGCCGAGCCCTGCTCCTGCAGCACGGCCTGCACCACGTCCTCGTTCTCCTCCTGCTGCACCGAGCAGGTGGAGTAGACGAGGCGCCGGAGAGCCGGGAAGCTCAGCGCGTGGCTCAGGATCCTGCGCTGGAAGGCAGCTAGTGCCTGCAGCCGCTCGGCGCCGGGGGCCGCCTCTGCCGTGGGCAGCCGCGTCACCATCCCTGCGGGGAGGGCAGCAGTCGCCGCAGGGCCAAGGGCCAAGCACTCTGCAGCGCCCGAGGCRGCCGGAGCCCTGCGTGTTACCTGAGCCACTGCATGACGGGTCCAGGAGGATATGGGTCACTTTGCTGTACTTGGAGGCCCTGGGGTCAACGCTCAGGAAGTCCTGCTGGGCCAGCTCAAAGCTGGTGACCCCRGCCCGCATCAGCATGGTGTTCATGGTGGCCAGGCGCTTGGTGTCCAGGTCAAAGGCAAAGATCTGCCTGAAAAGAGTGCCAAGACCCGAGAGAAGAATGACTCGCTCACCACTGCAGGCTGCCCCAGCCACCAGAGCCCCAAACATCCTCTGTCTGCAGGGAGGCAGAGCTCCCACGTACGGCGCTAGTGGGACTCTCCTGGGGAGGATTTGTGGTAGAACCTGGGGAGTGAATCTAAACGATTCCCTGCCCCCCAAGTCTTTCAGATGGTTACTGTCCCCTCACAACTACCAGCGCCCTCCATCCCCCTGGAGAGGGTGTAAAGCCTGAGTTAGCAGGTGAGATTACAGGCTGCAGCTGAAGGCTTCAGCCCTGCAGCCCCCGCTTTGCGCGTGCGGGGCTGAAGCARTCCTGGGGCAGCCCTTACCCTTGCCTGTGCCCAGCAGCACGCGCAGCCGTGCTCACCCCTTGTTCTTCAGGATGGCAGCCACGTGGCTGGTCTTGTTCCCGGGGGCAGCACAAGCATCGATGACATGGGAGCCGGCGGCCGGACTCAGCAGGAAGGCAGGGAGGCAGCTGGCCTGCAGGGAGGTCACCAGACACCACGCGCGGAGCTGCAAGCGCCCCCGGCACCACCCGACCCCCAGGCCCCTCCTCAGCTGCCAGCTCCGCTCCCCAGGGGAAGTTTCTAGTGCTCCCTGCTCTCTTTCCAGCTATTTTCCCACCCCTGCAGCCTCTCGCTCCCCAGCTCACCCACCTTGTCCTGCAGGATTACGTGCCCAGAAGTGTAGAGCTGGTTGTTATGGAAGTCGGTCTGTGGAGGGAAGACCAGCAGCTCCGGGAGATGAAGATCCAACAGGAATTTCTTCCCTGAGAGGGAGCTCAGTTCCTCCACACTGYCCACAAGCCACACAGAGGATCAGTGCACAGTCCTGCCTCTGCAATCCCAATGCCAGGACTCCCTGGGGCCTGAGCGGAGGATCCCTTCTTCCCACGCCTCCACTCCCCAAGTGACACATGGGAAGGTGGAAGGTGAGAAGGAAGCGGGTCCTGGTGGAGATCCCAAATCTGCCACCACAGGCACTAAGATCAACCACGCTTCAACGTCCTGGATCTCCTCCCCAGCCCTCATCTCTCACCGACATCCCCCCAAGGGCTCTCAGGAGCGCACAGAGAGACGCTCACCTGGCTGCCTTGCCCAGGTAGGAGTAGCCCTGGCGCTTGAAGAAGTCRATCACGTCTTCCACGCAGGTCTTCAGGGTGTTCACGCGGACGTAGCGCGGCAGCGCTGGGGGGACCCGCTCGGGTGAGAGGTGCCGCCGGGCGCCGGCCGGAGCGCTCAGCCTGCTGCGCAGGGCCCGCCGGGCGCGCGGGGGATCTCACCTGGGGCGGGTGCCCCGGCCGCCGGCGCCAGCAGCTCCTCGTCGCGGCTCACCCGCCGCCGCACCTTGAGGCGGGCCAGCTCGGCGCGCAGGCGGGCCCGGTGCCGCCGCGCCAGCGCCTTCCACCGGCCGCCGCACTGGAGGCCCTTGCCGAAGAGCAGGTCGTAGACGAGCACCTGCGGGCGGCGGGTGCTGGGGCCGGGCCGGGGCCGCGGGGCGGGCGCGCGGCGCCGGGGCGCGCGTTACCTTGGCCAGGTGCGGGGGCAGCTTCCTCTCGGCCTGCAGCAGCGCGGCGCCGTCCAGCACGGCGTCCAGCACGGGCGCGTAGCGCAGCGTCTCGGCCACGAGCGCGTAGAGCTGCCGCACGCGCTGCGGGCGGCGCGGGGCTCAGCGCCGCGGGCCCCGGCCCCGCTACACCTCGTGCCCCCGCGCTGGCCCCAGGCCCCGCCGCGGCCCCGCGCTGGCCCCGCCGCCGCCCCGCGCACCGGGAAGCCGCTGCTGTAGACGAGCGCCTTGATGCCGCCGTCGCCGCGCTCCAGGCCGGCCAGCACGGCGGCCGCCGCGCTGTACAGCGCCATGTTCCCAGGCCGCTCCGCCGCCGCGCTCGTGGGCCCGCCCGGCGGAACCGCCCTCGCCCAGAGCCGCTTCCCGCCCGGCAGGACGATCCCGCCCCCCGGGAGGCTCTTTCCCCTCGGCGCGGGCGCCTCGCGCTCCTGCGGCCGGGCCCTCCGCCCCGCCGGGCCCCGCCGCGGCCGCAGCGCCGCGAGCTGCCCCCGCAGGGCCCCGCGCAGCCTCCCGAGCGCCGCACACAGAGACGGGCGCTGGGGCACAAATGGCCACGCTCGGCTCTTTAATAGCCACAGCCCCGGCAAGGCCGGCAGCAGGGGACACGCTTCTACATCGGTCACGGAAGAGCCCGGTCCCAAACGCCGGCTTGGCTGTTCCCGAGGGGCTGGGGTGGCGGCGCACCGAGGAGCAGGGGGTCCTGCTGCTTGAGGCCACGCGGTTTGGTTCTGGAGCCAGCTGGGAGCACGTGTTGTGGAGCAGGAGGCACCGCGGGCCCTGCTCCGGGTCCTAACGCAGGAGGCAGATCCGCCCCGGGATGCTCCACCACAGCCCGAGCCTTGGAAGAGGCAACGTGGGAGGATGCGGCCGGCGTGAGGTGCAGACGGCAAAGAAACGTCAGGTAATGTTGGGACAGGTAACCAGCTGGGACACAGCGCCCATGGTGCCTGCGATTCCAGCCCCGGAACAGTTTGGATTTCAGAAGGAAGCCAGCAACCCCTAAATCCTCAGTGACTGCTAATAAAACCCATGGTCCGTGTCCGATGTTTTGCCTGACCTTCTCCGCCGTGCCCCACAACCAACGTGCCCGGTGGGGCAGCTGGAGGGCAGCAGGGCTGCCCGGCGGGCAGAGCTCGGTGGCTGCCCCGGGCACGGGGTGCCCGGTCCAGCTCTCACCTCCCTGCGCGAGCACCTCCGCAGAGCCGGGGCTGCCGCCGCCTCCGCCACGGGCCCGCGGCCCTGGCTAACGGCCCGGAGCCCGGAGCCCGGAGCCTGAGCCAGCATTCATTTCTCTGTAGGGAGATCTTTGCAGGCCAGATGTATTTCAGTTCTGCCTCTTAGGCTGAGGATGGGTATTCACTGATGAATTTTGGTTGTTAGAGGGGATTGGAAGGACCCTTCCTGGGTTGCTGAATCTTCTCTAGTGGAACAGGTTCCCCATCAAATAACCCTGTCCACAAAATGACTTTTGTCTGTTGTAGGAGGGAGCCCAACTACCAGTGCAGGTCCAGAACAGCCTTTTGGTGTTTGGACAGAAAGAGGGGGCAGGAATAATCCGGGGGACAGGACCTAAGGCAGGCACTAGCCCTGAACCCCCTCCCCACTAAYAAAAGGGGCACAGCGGGCAGCTTTGCTTAGTGACACATTCCTTGTCGTGAAGGGCCCAAGAACCTTTTTCCATGTCCTTCCGATAGCTGAGGTGGCACCCCAGGAAATAATGCAAGCCGCAGTCTTTCCTGGGCAGCAGTTCATCCCACTGGACACACTACAGCTTGGTGGGTTCCTCAGGGGTAGGATGTTTGTAGGGCCCGTGGGGGTGCTGGCTCACGGCAGGCGTGGGCAGGATGATGGGCACCGAGTAGGGCCCTCGCTCTGGCCAGCACAGGTCCACAATGGGGTAGAGCTGGCCCTGGAATTCCGCCTGGAAGGTGTAGATGGGGCTGAGCTCATCGGGGCTGTCGGCATTGTAGAAGGTCAGCTCTCCCTTCTCATAGTGCAGATAGATGCCAATGCGCTGGGGGCGGGCAGTCAGGGGYAGGGTGGCCCGTGGGGTGGTGAAGGCCTCATAGACTTTCCCTTCCTTGAGGCCAATGAGCCACACGCCGTGCTCAGGAGACTTGTTGAGCTTCCCTTTGCGGCTCACCGTACCCTTGATGATGCCCACGCGCCAGTGGTTCCTGCTGCCCACAATCACCTCCCAGTAGTGCTGACCGCAGGAGAAGCCCTTGCTGGTGAGAATGCAGTTGCTGGAGTTAAAACGCTTGGGGTTGCTGTCGCGGCGCTGGTACAGTCCGCACTGCACCACTGTGTCACCCTTGAAGAGCTCCAGGAGGGGATGGGCAGTCACGGGGTCCAGTTTCAGCATCTCTGGAGCTAAAAAGAAAGCATTCAGACTCCAGACACACCAGCAGGCAGCAGGACTGGCCCTGGGTGAGGCCACCTCGGTTGGGAGGGCCAGGGACAGCCAGACAAGCTGGCCCTGCTGCACTTTAAGCAGCTGCGCTTTGCCAGGCGGGCTGTTACTGGCCTGACTGGGCCAGCCTTTGCTCCAGGCGCTCTCTGGAAGTGAGGGCTCGCAGCCACGTCCAGAGAGCAGGACAGAGCCCGGGGGCCGCGTGTTGCCAGCTGAGCAGCCTGTCCCAGCAGCTCACACCAGCAGGCCAGGTGGGGGTGATCACCCCAACACCATCTGCTGGYGTGATGCCAGTGGGCAGGTCAGTACCTGGCAGAACCCGGCGGTGCAGGCGCTTCCACACAGTCATCTTGATGTCATCTTGATGGAAACACGGCTTGAAGGACACAGGGCTGAAGATGCCTTCTCCCAGCTGCAGGCTGGGAAGCTCTGACCTAAAAAGACATGGGCAGCTATGACACAGGTGACAAGGATGGCGTGTGACCCTTTCTCACCTGGCTGCTATGTAGGATGGTGCCACTGTTCTCTCCCCAACTGCTCTTACCTTCCTCTGAGGCTGCGTGCGTGGGTGCAGCCACGGCTCTGCCCCGCTCTGCCTCACCTGCGCTGCCCACACAGGTGAGCAGGGCAGTGTGTCCTTGCCAGGCTGTGCCAGCACAGGCCTGGGCCCAGCGGGCCTAGTGCAGGGGCACTGCTGTCCCCACTGGTGCTGTTTGCTGCTGGGTGCCATCACTCACCTGAAGTGGGAGGAGCTGTATTTCTGAAAAAGAAAAAAAAAAAAAAAGGAAAAATAAGAGAGAGTTGGTGCTGGAGGAGCTGGCAGCTCCTCTACCTGGTCACAGCTCCACACACATGGGCCAGAGAGGCCCGTGGCCCCTTCTCATGGGAGAACTGAGGGCAACACCCTTTGTGGAGGGGTATGTTGAAGGGCAGGTCTCTCCTACCTGTGAAAGACCCTGTTTGGACAGAGGGCACCTGCCTCTCTTCTTTTGGTTGCCTGACTACTCTGGATGGTCGGACCTGCTGCCTATGAGCAGTAGGGCTKTGGGCTGCAGAGCCTGGCTGGCCCTCACCACCTTTGCCAGGTGACCCCTGATGAGCACACTCACCCGGATGAAATCAAGTTGGCTTTCATTGTTGAGCATCTCCAGCGAGCTCTCCATCTCCTTCAGCCTCTGCAGGGCATCTGACGTCTGCTTGAGCTGGGCCTCAATGGAGGTGACGAGCTGGGTTGCTTTCCCTTCGACACTCTCCAGGAAGGTGGCCTTCTCCTCGTCAATGTACTTGTGCAGCTCCTGGAACTCCTTACGGGTCACGCACTTGAAGACATCTGCCTCGTTCTGCAGGGAGACAGCATGCAGTTGTGCAGGACCAATTTGACCCTTCACCTTCACCTGCTTTTTCATTTCAGAAATTCCACCAGCAAAGTCTACGTGTTCCAGTAAGCTGTCCTCCACCCACTTTCCAGAGCAATCCTTCACAGAAAGCCTTCAGGGATGCTTTCATCCTGCTGTCCTCAGAGGCTCGTGTCTCCAGTATGAGAAGCAATGCCCCTGCTTCACACCTCCCCTATCTAGGTTTTGATTTCCTAATGTCTCAACCAGCTTCTCTGGAGGTCTTCAAAACCTGCCTAGATGCCACCATGTGCCCCGTGCTCTGGGTGTCCCTGCTGGAGAAGGGAGGTTGGACTAGATGATCTCTAGAGGTCCCTTCCAACCYTAATGATTCTGTGATTCTGTGACTCATTAGAGCCTGCTGCACAACAGAGCTCCTGGATTGCTGCGCTCCCGTGGAACAACCTGTGCGCTGAACCAAGGGGGACAAAGTGAAGCTACAGCTTCATTTGGGTTCAGTCTTTTCAATGAGCCCTGCAGAGAAGTTTTAGGCTGAAACAGATGGCAGGAGGTCCCTAGGAGGAGCCTACAGCAAAGGAAGGCAACATGCAGCTAAACCAGGCGTGAACTCAATGTGAAACTATCAGCATTGCCCTAGATGGGAAACCGGTCCTGAGTAGGGTGTTTTTTTACCTGTTATCTCAGCACCTACAAGGACATTTGGTCAAACCAGTTCTGACCTGTGCTCCTACCAGGGGGCTGAGTGCCACCAGAGAGGGCCACGTCACCACTTCTGGAAACACGTCTGGGCCACCCCTGTGAGTGAGTGAGTGAGTGAGTGACCTCGGAGAGAGCTGCATCACCCTCCTGAAAAACACACCATGCCCTTCACTGTCATGGAGAACAGCAATCCCAGGGAAAGGAGTGGAGGACAGACCATGTCTGCTGCCTTGGGGAAAGGAAAGGAGGAGAGGAGAGGCAAGGGGATCCAGCAGCATGGGTTGTCCCAGCAGCTATGAGGCCAAAAAGAGGAGTCCAGCTCCACTGGCGTGTAGCACTCACTGCAATGCGGATTTTGTTGTTGACGAGCTTGCCGAACTGCTCATCCAGGTTCTTCTTGCACTGGTGGACGTTGGTCAGCAGCACAGACAGCTCCTCCTGCAAAGCAGCAGATCTCTTCAGTGCCAGCTGGCTGGATCACAGGCCGTGTCCCATGCTTGCCCCTGAGCAGCGGGTGGCCCCAGCAAACCACGTTCTCCTGAGCTTCCCAGGAAAAGCCCAGGCCAGCGCTGGGAGCGCCTGGGAGCACYCTGCTGATCTTCACTGATGCAGAGGATCTGGGGCTGCCAGAAGCAGGACAGCACCCAGACCACAGCCCTGATGCTGCCAAGCAAAGCACTCTTAGCAGGACCACTGGTAAGGTGTCTCTACTCCTGTTCCCAGCCCCCCAGATCCTTTCCCCTCCRTATCTTCCCCCACTGGTTCAGGCAGCATCTTGCGCTCCATGGTGGCTCCACAGCAGCTAAGGAGGAGACGAGCAGGCTGCAAGCCAGCACCGGGCCCACGACACGCAGTGCTGGTGCCAGGGCTCTGGCTTGGGCTGCTGTTTCTACAGCCTCCCAGTCTTATCTGCCCAGTGTCAGGAGCTGAGAGGACCGGTGGCCCTGTGCTTTCATGTGACTCGAGCATGGGACGCTGTTTACTTCAGTTGCCTGAGGGCCCTTTTCTCCCTGTTCTCCTGCAGCACTTAGCCCTTATCTCCAGACTCCTTTTGATGGCATTTGAAAGCAGTCTTGAAAGGCCACCCACTCTCCCTGACCCTCAGCTCTCCCCACCGCGCTTTAGCCACCCCAGCTGAGCTCATTCGGCTGGGGACATGGTGAGATAGGGCCTCAGAGGGGCTGCCCTGCGCAGGGACGATGCCTCCCGCCTGGCTGTGCCGCAGGCCCGGGACACCCAAGCCGCATCATTCCCAGCCTGCCCCTTGGAGGGGCCCCCGCTCAGCAGCAGTGCCCTGCGCAGGGCTAAGGTGCTGCAGGTGCCYGAAGCCCTCCCCGGGGAGCGGCCGCCAGCCAACCTTCATGCGGCAGTACGTGGTAGAGATGGGCGAGATCCTGTGCTGCCGGTGGCTGCCGATGGTGCCGCAGAGCCCGCAGATCACCTCTTGGTCGTCCTCGCAGAAGAGGCTGAGCGGGTTGTGGTGGTCRGGGCAGGACTCCGGGGCGGCCGCTGCCTCGGCGCGGCTCTGCAGCGCCTCGATGACGCGCGCCAGCGTGACGTTGGGCGGCGAGGCGCTGCAGTCCACGCGCTGGCGGCACACGGGGCACAGGAACTGCCCGGGCAGCTCGGCGGACAGCGACACCACGCACGACTTGCAGTACGAATGGCCACACTGCAGCATTAGCGGCTCCTTGAAGACCTCTAGGCAGATGGGGCAGAGGAGCTGGTCCTCCAGCTCATCCATGCTCATCTTCCGAGCCATCCTTCCAGCACATGCAGAAGGGACCTGGCCTGGGAAACGCAGATAGATCAGGAGAACAGTCCTATTGCAAAGGAGCAAAGTAAGCACTACTTAAAGTGAGTAGGAAAGTAGTAGGAGTAGAACTCACTACTTAAAGTGAGTAGTAAAGTAGTAAAGAGAGAGTTCACCACTAGAGGAGGGTGAAACAGAGAGCCCCTCACATACTTTCTAGCTCACACACTTGTTATGCTCCAAGCAAAGTCCAAGAAGGTCATTTTAGTCTGAGAATGCCTGGCAGATCGAGCCCTGCCGACACGGGAGCCCACCTGGGCCGGGCCTGGATCTGCCTGGAATGTCAGTGGTTGCCACCAGCCAATGACCACCTGGGACCTCTGCCTGGCAGCTGCGACAGCCTGGAGGCCACCTCAGGGGTACCTGTCTGTGCACTGGGCTGAGACACAGCCAAGAGGGATCTTCTGCTGAAAAATAAAAAAATACAGGGATCCTGGTCTGTCTGAATTTCTATAGGTGTTGCTGGGCTCACTGCCTCATCCTCAGCACATCCTTGGAAGGACCTGCGTCAATGCAAGTGTCTAAGCAAAAGCAGACAGAAACCACCAAGAGAGTCCTTACCTAAGAGACAGGGACAGTGAGGACATGATAAACAACCCTGATGGCACCAGGTTGATACGAAGGTTGGGAGCCCCAGCTGCCGAGGCCGGGGCTGTGGTTGTGCCTTGAAACACAGCAGGGTTCTGATCCTCACAGCGCCCCACGCTCCGGGCCAGCACCTGACCAGCTGAAACCACTGTGTTTAACTGGCCTTGCTCCTCTGCTATTGCCAGTGCCATGGGATGTAACCGCGAGTCCCTGGGCTCGATGCTTGTCCGTGCTGGGCAGCAAATGGCTCCTCCCGAGCTGCTAGAGCTCGTACCACATTCCCAGGGCAGGGARGGCACCAGCACCGGGGCGAGCACCCCCAACCTGAGGCCCAAGCCCTGGAATTGGCACTGCTCTCCCAAAGAAAGCTCTTCCACTGTTCTCCCTATGCTGCTGCTCAGTCCTTCGTGGTGGAAAACACGTCAACTTGCTAGCGTTTCCTACAGCAAGGATGAAAACATGGCAGTGTGGGACACATCTGCTCTTTCCCCACAGGGCACGAGCCAGGGTGGCCTGAACACCATGGGGGGAGTGCAGGGCACAGGGCTCCTACAGCCTCCTCCCTCGCACGAAAATAAACCCGAAGTTGAAAGCAGAGACTCGATCCCTTCTGCAGAGAAGGGGAAGGCCGCAGGCTCCGATCAGCTTTGGGCATGCTCCGCTCATCCTGCATGTGGGAAACAGCTGGGGAATCAGGCAAGGAAAGTTCCCGTTTCAGCTCGTGACAGTGCGACTCAGAGCCCCCGCGGAGGCTGCGCGCGGAAGGCAGCCGAGCGGCTCCCTCTGCGCCCGGACGCGCTCCCTCCAAGAGGTGCCCCCGCAACATCCCCGTCAACGAGCAACCCACTTGTCCCGTGCCCCGGCTCYGCGCAGCCCCACCGATGTCACTCGTCTCCTCCGGACCAAGGGAAGGTTCAGCCGCCGGTGGCGTGGCGGATGTGCCGAGGCGCCGGATCCGCAGGCAGGAAGGTGGGCGCCGCCGGCCGTGCCGCGTGGGCGCAGGCGGCAGGACGCGCAGCGGCCGCGGTGCCCTTGGGAGCGGCGCCTGCGCCGGCCGCCCGGGAGCCGCACACGTCACGGCGCCGCGCGGCGCGATAAGGGACCGCGGTTCCACCGCTCCGGCGGACACTTCCAAGAGCCCTGCTCTTGTTTCAGCCTTGCTTGGGTCAGTGCAAATATTTTCACCAAAGTCCTTTCTTATCAACGAAAACTCTTTTTCTTCTCTTTTTTTTTTTTTTTTTCAGTTGGAACCCTCCGTTTTTCCTTGACATTGATACCTTTCATTCTTTTCAAAAACACCCGAGGAGAACCCAGAGCATTCCCCCGTTTGGGATACGGTGTGCGTGTGTATTTTTTGACTGTAAAAACATCGTTTCTTGGATAACTGTCCTTCTGCTCGCAGACTGATGGCAACCCCACCAGCTTCCCTCTTCACATCAGCCCAGGTCAAACATGCGACAAGGCTTTGCAGGCACAAGGGCCCAGCCTTGGAGGCTGCCCTTCTGCAGCCRTTCGAGGGGCGAGCAGAGAGATCCTGGGAACAGAACATCTACCCGTGGCTCCGGAGACCTGCCTTGGCAAATGCTTGGCTTCTYTGGGGCTCTGGAAACCAGAAAACTGCACTAGTTGTTTTTCCAAAGAGCCAGGGAGGGAGTGTGTTTGCAGGAGCCTCTGGAGGTCACCCAGCCCAAGCCTCCCTCGCCCGCAGCGTTGCTCAGGATGGCGTCCCAGCAGGTGCTGAACGTTCCCGGAGGAGACTCCACGACAGCCGCGACAGCCTGGTGGCTGCTCGGCCACCCCCAGAGCCACCAGGTCCCCTCGCATCCAGGCAGAGCTTCCCGTGTCCCAGAGCGCGGCCGCGGCCTCG
>NW_020455932.1:3542325-3557183 GCF_003342845.1 Nothoprocta perdicaria
GCGGGCGAGCCCGTGCCCCCCGACGCCTCCGTGGCAGGTAGGGCCGTGCCCGTGCTCCCGGGAGCCTCCCCGGCAGCGCAGCCCCGGGCGTGGCCCTCGCTGCAGCGGGGCCCGAAGGCCGGGGGCAGCCCGGAGATGGCAGCRGGCTCGCGGGCTCGAGCGCTCCCTCGGCGCCGGTGTGCGAGCAGCAGCTTGAGGTGCTCGCGGCCTCCGAGACGCCCGTGCGGGCGCTGYGCCCCCAGCGTAGCCTGGGTGGCTTCTCCTGCCTGACAGATTAAGTGTTGGGACACCCCGACCTTGGGAAAAGCAGCTCTTCCCGGTTCCCCTGTGTCCGCAGCAGACGGAAGCAACCTGAAGCTGGAAGCAGTTCCCGCTAGTCGTGGGGTCCTGGTGTCCTGACTGAGCGAGAGCTGGAGCTGCCCAAGGGGCTGCCAGGAGCGCAGCAACGCCCAGCGGGGCGCGCTTCTCCAGCCCAGACCTCGGGCTGAGGCGGAAAGGCCTCGTCAAGTTCTTCTCTAGATAACTGGGGTATTTTCATTTTGGTAGCAAAAAWTTCTGTTCTTCACAAAATTCTCCCTCTTAGCAAAACGACATCTCTCCAGTACGTTGGCATCAAGTACATTGGCTCATCGGGTGGCAGGGTGGAACCCCAGGCAGCGCCGCTCGGCTCCTTGGCTGCGATCGGCTCGTGGTGTGACCACGAGCTGGGCCGTGTTCCCGCTGCTGTTCTGCAGCTCCGGGGCAAAGCAAAGCGGTGTGGCTGGTGTGGCAGAGCAGTTTCCGTTGCTTCCAGTCACTAAGTCCGGCTTGTTCTGTCCTCCCCCCCCCTTGCTGCTCATTTTGGGATGTGCAGTGAAGTACTCGGGATACCTGGAGTATGCGGATGAGCCCTTCTGCACCAACTGCAGCAGGAAGGGCCCTCGCCTGATGAAACTCGGAAAAGGTGAATGGGGGCTGAAAGGCTTGTTCTGGRCCTGAGAGTTTTAGACACCTGCCCTTTAGGACATGTTAATTTTGACTCTGTTTAGTTCCTTTAGACTATTGGAAACCTTTAAAGTTCCTTGCAGGGGCTGGTTAATCCAGGGTCCCTTGACTTAGGGAGTGGGTAGCAGGTGTTGTGAGTGGTCTTGCTGGTGCTTAATACATGTCCTGAAAAAAGCACTGTCTCAATGTTTTAACATCACCKGGGAGGTGCTGGTGCTTGCTGCTTGCTTGTTCCCGTGGCTGATCTCCTTGATAATCCAGGAGCAGCTGTACATGAGCACAGGCTGTCGTCGTGCTGCTGAATTGACTTTTGCAGTTGATAAGCTGTGAATTACTGAGATTTTTCCTCAAGGCTTTAAGAGAGTCGGGGAGGGAGGGCCCTGCTTTGCCATGCTCATGACCTTCTGTTTCTTGTGTGACAGACGTTACGCTCTGGGGGCTGGAAATYGGCCTGCTCACCATGAGGAAGGGAGAACTGGCGAGGTTTGTCTTCGCGCCCGATTACGCCTATGGGAAGCTGGGCTGCCCTCCCCTCGTCCCCCCGAACGCCACGGTCTTGTTCGAGGTGGAGCTGCTCGACTTCCTCAACTCGGCGGAATCAGACGGGTTCTTTGCTTTGACTGCTGTGAGTGGCCTTGTTAAGGTTTGAGATGCAAAGCTGCAGTCTAAAGCTTTATTTCTGCCTTGCCAGAAGCCTCCTGGCTTCACTAGAGGGCACCAGCTTCCAGGGAGTTCCGTGAAGCAGCAGCAGCAGCCCTAACTGGCTGTTGAGAAGAAAAAAATCCTGTTTGCTGCCTCAGTTTGCCCCTCCTCTCTTTTCCCTTCTCCCCTCTGCCCCCCTCGGCCAGTTTTTGTTTTGCTGCTTGGCTGCTGTCCCAAGTGCTCCTTCACGGTTCGCTTTCCTCCCTGGTGAGTTGCAGTGTGATTGTTAGTTCCCCCTTTTCGCACAGAAAGCTTTGGGCTGTGGTTGTGGGTCAGTGGTTGGGGCACAGGCAGCAGCACTGAGGGAAGGAGGCCCTTTCTGTTCCCCTGCTGCTGTTGCAGAGGCCCCTCTTTCCACCAGTGCCCCGAGATCAAACCGCTCTGTCGTTGCTCCAGTCAATCTCCCACCCCTTCCTCGTGGCTGGCTGCCCTTTCTTGCTAACTTAGAGCTGATTCAAAGCTAGGAGAAAACCTGTGCCCCAGTTTTCCAGGTTACACAGTGCCAGGCCAGCCCCAGAAGTGGCTTTGGGGCTGGCTTTGTAGCGCTGCTCACCAGGCCCTGTGTGCACAAGGTGCCTAGTGACTTGTTGCAGCCAGGAGGTGGGAAATGCCGGAGGGCAGCGGCCCGACTGGCCAAGACAGGGGCCTTGGCAACGCTCTGACTCTTGCCGTGGGCGAATGAGAAGCCTCAAAAGGGCTTTTCTGTCCGTGATCTCTGCTAGCTTGAATCGACACGCAGGTATTTCCTCGTACAGGAGCAGCAGGGAATGTTTCCGCTGCAAAAGGTGTTGAAAGTGGCAGACACGGAGCGAGAGTTCGGCAATTACCTCTACCGTCAGCAGCGCTTCTCGGATGCCAGAGACAGATACAAAAGGGTAGGACACGAGGAAGCTTTCTCCATGGGCTCTGGGAGAAGTGAGTGTTAACTCGCCAAAACAAGTATGAGTTTGAGAGCAAATGCTTTATTTATATTTTCCAGGAATAGTTTGTTACTTAAGAGCACTTCTCAAATGCCTGGTTTTGTGTGAGCAGCAATGGTAAATGAATGGCACTGAAGGAGGAGAAGGGATGGCAGAAATGGCTGTGACAGGAGAGCATGTCTTGGTGTCCTTATGAGTTCCGGGCAGTTTGCTTGATTCTTTTTACTGYTGAACTGGAGTCTTTCCGGTCAGCTTTTCCTAGGAGAGGGTGTAATGCAGTGTGGTCTTGTGTGGCAGCGGCAGTCTGGATTAATGCTTAATTAAGAAGTAATTTAGGAACCTTGTGCTGTGCAAAGAGATGTCCACTCGCCTGTGTGCTTTAACTTTACTTTTAACCTCTTGAGAGAGAAAAATCTTCTATTTTTTCCTTGAACTGGAAACTTRTGGGACTTTTATGTCCCCCCATTGCATATTTGTGCTATTTCTTTCTAAACAATAATATTTTAAATTGTCTTTTTCCAATTTTTCTCTTSCATCTTTACCCTTAAAATCTGGTTCCTATGTGTATTTTTTCCCTCTTTCTTTCTGGATCCTGGATACATTCGTAAAGCTGCATTTTACCTTTAGGAAGACAGATACTTCTGGCTGAGCTGGCTAGTCGTGCTGATAATGCCATACAGTAGTTTTGTGATTTTTGTGTGATTTTTAACTGGCCTGGGTAAATGGCAACATGGACACAGATGGACGATCAGGTACATTTCTTACTTTTCATGACAACCCCCTCATGTACGAGTGTTTCCCTGTTTGCTCAGGCTTACACCGTGCTGCGTCGCAGCCCTTCCAATGAGGGAGAGAAGTGTCAGATTGACGCGTCTAAGTTGCTGGTGCTCCTCAATCTCTCGCTTACTTACCTGAAACTGGAGCGTCCTGCCAAAGCTCTGACCTACGGAGAAAAAGCTTTGGAGATTGACCAAAGAAACGCCAAAGCGCTGTTCAGATGTGGCCAGGTGAGCGAAAATAATTACTCTAGTAGATAGATCATAGAATCATAGGCTCCTTAAGGTTGGAAGAGGGACCTCTAGAGATCATCTAGTCCAATCCCCTGCACATGCAGGGTCACCYAGAGCATGTGACACTGGGTTGCATCCAGGTGGGTTTTGAAGATCTCCAGAGAAGGAGACCCCACAACCTCTCTGGGCAGCCTGTGCCAGGACTCTGTCACTCTCACTGTCAAGAAGTGTTTCCTTAAATTGCTGTGGAACTTTTGGTGCTTCAGTTCGTGGCCGTTTTCTCAAGTCCTATCAGTGGCCACCACTGAAAAGAGGCTGCCCCATCCTCCTCAGTGCCTGCCTTGAGGTGTCTGTAGACACTGATCAGATCCCCCTCCTCAGCCTTCTGTTCCTCAGGCTGAACAGGCCCAGCTCTCTCKGCCTTTGCTCACAGGGCRGATGATCCAGGCCCCTGATGATCCTCGTAGCCCTACGTTGGGCGCTCTCCGCCATTACACCTAGGTCCCTGTTGACAGAGCTGCTCTCCAGCAGGTCAGTCCCCAGCCTGTCCTGGTGCCTGKGGTTCCTGGGGTTATTYATCCCCAAGTGCAGGAMTTTATCAGCAATATCAAGCAAAGTCCCAGTTCAGCTGCCACTGGGGGATACCTAGAGTATCCTGAAGAGAACTACTGAATTCTGACCAGAGCTCTAAGTTCCTAGAGCAGGCAGTTGTTTGTCTGCATTTGACCTGCTGGAAAACCTGGCCTTCTGTATATGTGTCACACAGCTCTTTGCTTAGGACATTTCTGGACTACCTAGATCTGTCTCGGAAGCGATTGTGGCTGTGCATGTTTCATCCTGAAGAATGGGAGCGAGTCTACATTTATCCTTCAATGTATCTGTCTTCTTTCAATGGCAGGCTTGTCTCTGCATGACAGAATATGAAAAAGCCCGGGATTTCCTGGTCAGAGCGCAGCGCATACAGCCCTTTAACCATGATATTACCAATGAGCTGAAAAAGTTGGCAAGGTGAGAGARCTCCTTTTCATTGCTGTGGAAGAGGGAGTGTTCCGACAGTCTGAAACCCTCCCCTCAAAAACACTCTGGTGTTTGTTAAAGAAAATAATTATTGGGGCTAGTAAGGGACTGGGGAAAACTCTGACTTTTTTTAGCATGGAGAAGGTTGGTTCAAATATTTTGCAGACACATCGGCTGCAGGAGATATGTGAGAAGCTGAGAGTATCCACACTTCCCATACARGTTCCCTGGTGGGATATCTGTTTTGTACTTCTTGTGAGTAGGTGGGTCAGGCTGATGACAGAAAGGCAGGGGCTGCTGAAATGCCTTGAAACCAATAAAATACTGTAGGTCAGAGCTCACGATAATAATATGCTGAAATAATAAGTGTGGCTTCMATTTCCTTGAGGACACCAGTGGTTTACAGCAGCCCTTCTGTGCTGCAAATGCTACACTGTACAATGCTACAAATACTAATGTTGATGTGTAGGAATGTTTTGAAAGTGAATTTCTTGCTGTCTTGGAGGCAGTAAATGAGCAATCCTGCAGGTAAGCTTTCTCTTTGCTCACAGGCTGAGTATAGCGCAATCCTGCCAAGCTTAGTCATTCTCAGTCCCACCAAAATGTGACTAACACTAATCTCCATCCTCATTCTTTTCAGCAGAAGCCCTAGCTGGTTCCCCAAAATGCATGCTGTACYTCTGGCACTGCTGACAGATGCAGAGTGCAACAAAGCCCCCARCTTCAGAGATCACAAAATGGCCTTTGAATTTTCCTTTGCTGCGAATGTCTCACAGTGACACGTGGCTTGTAGGGAGCTGTAACATCTTCGTTAGATCAGCTGGAAAGGCCAGTCTCACTGTGGACTGAGTCCCTTGTCAGGTAGCACTCAGTCAAGAGCTGTTCTCACACATCTGTGTCCTGTAGATCAAAATCTCTTCTAATAGTCTGTAACAGTGTTAAGTGCTCAGACTTTTCCTGTGACCTCAGAAGTATCAAGAACTCAAAGACAACATTAGTTGTCCATGTGGAAATCTGAAATGCACCACTCATTCCTGCTAGTGTGGCTGTGGGCTCATAGCTCCCAAATCCACGGTATGTGGATGATGTCAGGGACCCGCTGGTGCTAGAAACATTGATTGTAGCAGCCTCGCACATTATCTTAGACTCAYTCCAAATGCATCAGCTGGTAGAAGAAAAATCTTGCTGATAAGGCCAGGCTTGTCCTGCCGGGAAGCACTGAGGCGTCCTGGCCGCAGGGAAACGGTGTGTGGGTTTGTCAGCCCCAGTGCTGGAGACGGCGGCGCAAACAGCGAACGACCGCAGCAGCAACCTGAGCACACAAGTGCCCCTTCAGTCTCTCGGAGTTTCTGCATCCGTGCTGGTTAAAATTGGAGTGTTTTTTTTTTCCTTTTTTTTTTTTACTATGACAAAGGGTGAAATTAGTATAAAGTAGTTAGAGATGATGTTATCGAATGTTGTTAGTTGTGCCGCACCTCAGTCTAGAGCTCTGTAATGTTGCCAAACCACACTGCTTGTGAAAACCCCTAGTGTGATCTGGCAAATGTTTCCAAAATAGAATATGAATCAAAATCTTGTTCTTAGTCTTTCTACTTCTTAAGAGTACGTTTATACTCTGAGAGAGAGAGAAAAAAAAAAAAGTGTTAATGGCTTGCTTTTGTTGTTGAAAGCAGAACATAGGAAAGTATCTATGTAAAAGCTGAACATGATTTTTAACAAAATTTGCTTTTTCCAAGAGGAAAYGAGCAGATTCTAGGCCAGGGTGTTGAGGAACATGTCTTATACCAGCTATAGTGGCTTTGCTTTTATAGTCTTGTAGGTCTTGAAGTCACTGGCAGYTTTATCAAATTTTATCAAATCCAGAATAAAATGCAGTTCTGACGTCCAGTGTGAAACTGCCTSTAAAGGAGTAGCTCTTGGGTTTCCTCCTCCCATAGGTGATGATTTCAACACCAGGTGCCTGCTACGTGGAGGCCAGGGAGGCATCTGGGTCACTCCCAGGCCTACACAGACCYGGCAATGTCTCCCTGCAAGATTTGGGAGGTTTGCTGTGCTGAGATTCTCTGAATGCAGTGCCTTAAGTTCTGGCCACAGAAGGGCTGGTGGAGGGACGTCGGCTGAGGGGACATGGCCAATGTCACACCCCTGCCGCAACGCGCTCCTGCTGCCCTGTAGCAGAAAGTTGGTTTTGACCTTACACGGTAGCAGAGGCAGTAGAGTTGCCTATATAGGCAACAGTTAATTGTTGGGACAGTGTCCAAATTGAGTCACCCTCCTGGTCAGGGATTCCTCTCCAGTGAGGCCCCGTTCCCGGTGAGGTCGGGACGTGGGATGTGGCAGAAGCTGCTCCCTCGCAGCACCTTGTGGCCCTGCTGCAGCTTGGAGAAGCAGTGACCACAATGGAGGGCCCTGCTCGGGGTTTGCCATGCAAATGCGTGGCAGGGAGATGGGAGCGAAGGAGGGAACATTTGCTGTATGTTCATGTATCCCATGTCCATGCAGTCTCATCCCCATCCTCGGGTCAGGTTTGAGCGGTCCCTGGTAGCGGTTCCTTGCCATGGAGTAGGACACTGGAATAGCTTCTTGCCAGAAACTGAGAAATGGCAAGAGCGTAGCAGGCACCAAACTAGGCTCTAGGATAGGGRAGCGGATTCCTCTGCATCAGGTACTTGCAAAACTGCCTTAGAAAGCATCTGACTGTCAATAACTAAGTCATCTAATTGGCTAGCGGTCAGCAGCAGAGCCTCCGGGGCTGTGCTGAGGCTCCGTGCTGCCCGCTGGCGGACACAAGGGCCTGGGGCAGCGCTGCTCCTTTGCTAGCTGCATAATCCAGATTCAGTTAGTTTCTTTAACAGCCAAAAGGGAAGCTGCTAATGGCGACACTGCTGGCTGAGTGGACGGACCCCAGCCCGTGACGCCGCGGTGTGCTCTGCTTTGCAGCTGTTACAAGGACTATGCGGATAAGGAGAAAGAAATGTGCTGCCGCATGTTTGCCACGCTCAACTCTTCTCCTGCGTGACCAGAAATAAAGGTAAGCAAACCATGGAAAAGGCAGAGGTCTACCAGGCTTCTGTTATGTTGCCTGGACAGTGTTTTCAGGTAGGGAACCAGTTTCTCTTCTGCACAGGAGGCTTTAGAGGCTTCCTTTAGAGGTAACCTGAAGGGGCAGGACAGTAGGGCAAAAGGACACCATGGGTTCTGCTTGGAGAAGCTTTTGTACCAAGCAAACYACTGTGGGACAGGAACCTGAGCGTGGCAGCACCTGAGTAAGTTTGGGTTTGTTGTTGCCTGTGCTGCTCATCCCAGCTGTTTCCTCCTGGAGCCAGGGCAGGAATAGCTGTGTAGTCCTGTTTTGCTGCCAATTAAAAGAAACAAAACAAAACAAAAAATTGTTTCTGTCAAACTTAAGAATTGGATTTCTTCCTCCCTGCCAGCACTCCTGTCTTGAGCTGCTGGAATGCTTCACTTCTGAAAAATCTAAATATTTTATTTCTGCCTTTTTTTTTCTGAAATATTAAAAAGCTTGTTTGTATGRAAAATTTCAGATAGCTGTTTTGGTCTCTCTAAAGTCTTAAATCTTCCAGCAAAATTGACAGGGCTTATAAATGCACAAAGGCTCTTTGATCGTTCTCTTTTTTTGTTGAAACCTTGGGAAGGGCAGGGGGAACTCGGGGGGAGTGGAAGTCTCCGCAGCTCTCGCCGCAGGGGAAGCCCTGGGGAAGGGTTGTGGGAAGCGACAGCCGCCGTCTGTCGGGAAGCAGCCGCAGCCCGGGGCCGGCGGCGCTGGCTGCGCGCGCTCCCGCTGTAGCAGCAGTGCTTTGCTGGAAAGGAGCATTAGCAGCCTGTCCGTCCCGAGCAGAGAGGATGCAGCCAGCACGTTGTAAACTTGACGCTGGATTCTCTTCACTGCCACCACAGAGGAGAAAAACTAGTATTTGAGGAGGAGGTTTCGCTGCGTGGCTGCTTCATAAGGCAATGCGTCCTGCTCCCGACTGCATGTGCGTCCTGGCTGAAGGTTTTACCCCTCCTGTGTCCCCCGGGCCCCGATCTCAGCAGAGCGTGTTGCTGAACTGCTGAAGAACATAAATTATTCTGCTCCAGGTTCACTGGGAGGCTGGCCAGATTTATTGAGAGGTACCCGTCCCCAGGCAAGCAGCTGTGAAAGGGAGTGTTAGGACTGGCACGTGATCTTGCCGGAGGTACGCAGGAAGCCCGGAGCCCTGTACCTGGCGAGGAGGCTCCGAGTCTGCTCACTGGATTTCGGTGATTTGCCCCTTGAAAACCTTGGTGGCTTGTGTCACTGCAGCACTTAGCAGGGCCTCACCTGGGAAACGGACATGATCATCTCCAGGGTCATGAGGAAGACTGGCTAGACCAGAAACCTCTGGTGGAGGGGAGTTYTTCCTGAGGAATTTTAAGGGTTAGGCTGAGCTGGGTGTCAGACAGGGTTTTTCTGCTGGCTCCTMCTGCTGCAAGTGTTAGACTCTTTCCTGGAGTTTTGCCTCTTGAAATAGRTGATTGAGTCAGTCATAGAGGTTTTTCACTTTCTCTGAACTCAGTTTTAGTAACATTTTRCAAATAAGTCTTCCAGATTAATATCAATCACTGACACCTATGTAGCATGGTATAATGCTTATTTGTTGCTGTTAATTCATCCTCAGAAAAGGTGCTCTTGCCTAGAATTGCAGAGTGGTTGAGGTTGGAAGGGACCTAATCCAAGCCCCATGCTCAAGCCACTGGAATCTAGTCGTCAGTGATAAGGTGGCCTGTAAGCTTTGCCTGGAACAAGCCAGCAGGATTACAAAACTTATGGAAAACTTTCRTGTTTCCAGCTGGCAGGAACTTGCTAAACATTGAGCTGCCCAGCTTGGAGTTGTGGCCTTGACACTTACCCTCTTGTTGTATCCCTCTGTTATATCCCTCTGACCCAAAGCTCCTGCCCAGGTAGGTTTGAAACTTGTTTTGGCAAATTCTGCAACGCTTGTTTTGTTAAGGGAACAAATGGTTTCTTTCTCTGTACTAAACAGTTAAAGGCAGTGTTGTATTGCCTGTAATGACACTTGAGACGCTCACTGGTTGTGTGCTCGCCCCTCTGTGTTCGGGTTGCTTGCACGTGCATAGACACCCATGTGGGCAGGTTTTTGATGTGTGCACAGCTGGATACTTTCGTTGTCCCCCTAAACTGCAGCCTGTGCATGGGCTGAGGACCACTGGCTTACTGAAGCACAGCTTTTTGGTGAAAAAATCTTATTACTGTAGTCACCTGTAAGCAAGAGAGGATTTAATCATGCAGGGTGTAGACAAATTCCTTAGAAATGCCTGGATTCGGGGCTGTGATGCCAATGGCTTCATTTCAGCAAGGTGAGTCTCRTGGAGTGCCCCCCACGCCAAGCTCACGGCTCCTTTCCAGCATGCGTGTCTGCCCCAGGGCCCTGGGGAAGGGGCTCAGCAGCGCAGAGCGCGCGGGGAAGCGTTCCAGTGAAAACAGACAGCACTGAAGTTACCGCAGGAAACTGACTCCGAGGTCAAGCTTGAGATTGCCACAAATAGCAGGGCCTAGCAGTTTGGAAGCCTTTATTTGGTGAGAGTTGGCTGCAGAACTGGGGCTGTGTCGCCTGGTAGGAGTAAATATAATTGGGCTTAAAACCAGCAGCAGTTGCCAGTTAAACTGACCTAATAAGCTAAAGGAGACTTGCAAATAAGCTGAGAGGWATGCACATAATACAGTCAAAACTCCTGACTTGGGAAAGCTCCAGTCTTTGAGTGAACAGCAACTTGCTGCTTTCCCTCCTACTTTCCCTTATTTCTGAGCTGAAGATCTAAAATATACCTCCTACCAGTGCTGTCCCTACCCACTGTGCAAAGCTCAACAACACAGAACCCAGCAATTTCACTTCTTCTGTAGAAGATGCAAATTATTGTACCACAGAGATGTCCCGTGTTGTGTAGGAARCTGTTAAGCATCTGCTTTATGCTAAGTTTTGCTAGAGCTAGTGGTAAGGCTTGAAGTATGACTTAATTAAGCATTCTCCTTGCTAAGCAGAGGAGGAAGAGCCTTAATAAGGTGGTTGGGGCTTTTTTGTTTGTTTGTTCTTGTTCACATCTCCTCCTCCTCCTCCTCTGGCATCTCCTCTTTTGCAGAGTTCTGCAGCTGAAGTTTGTGCTAGTGCCTGTAACAGCTTATGAATCTTGCAGAAAGGTGAAGTCTCTCCCCAAARCTGCAGTTAGTGACCGCGTCCCCTCAGCTCGGAAGATCCTCTGCCACAAGGTTCCCACCCATCTTGTGCTAGATGTGGTGTTTCATTTGTTGCAATGTGGCAGYGGGTCTGGGCAGAAAGCTGTGGGGGAAAGAACTGAGGACAGGGACCAGCAGGCTGCTGTGGGACACCTGCATGTGGGATACTCTTTTCTTTGAAGCCTAATATTTTTAGAAATAAAGCTTGGTCATGAAAGGCCTTGATGAGGGCACTTATTTCACTAGCAGTGGCTTTGCACAGACCTGGAGGTCTGAGCTGGGCTTGCAAGTGAAAAGATTATATGAAAAGGAAGGGAGAGAGACCCTTGCAGTGTCTCGTGGACTGCTCTGCCGTGCCTGTCCTCCTCGGTGCTGGTAAAGTGGTGGTTTTGTGGGCTGGCCAGAGGGCTTCCGCGAGCCCTAGCCCAGGGCCACCCACGCTTGACTTCACCTGCAGCAGCAGGGAGGTGGGCGGTTGTTTGAAGGCTTTCCACAAAGCACTGTTTTTAAAGTCTCCTCTACCCGCTGTGTCTTGCTGTGCTAAGCTCTATGAAGTGGAAGTGTTTTGTCGCTTTAGAGGGCGCAGAGGCCAACTGGYTAAACCTAGCTCGGGAATGCAGTGAGCGAACGGGCCGTGGCGGGCGGCCCGCTGCAGGTGCGGGGCTCATGCCTGCTGCGGGTCCTGGCTGCGAGGTGCTGCCAGCTGGGCCTCAGGGGTGCCCCAGAGGTGCTGCTAGCAGGGCTCCCGCTCTGCCTGGGGCTTCTGCTTCTTGCTGCTTGGCAGCCCGTGCAGTGAGCAGCTCTCCATGGGCCCTTCCCCTTGGAAGGGGCAGATGGGCAGAACTGGCTTATCTGGTCCCCGGGTCAGGTCCCAATCCAGAGTGCTCCTAACTTTCTCCTTGAACTAGCAGAAATGTCTGTYGTGCCCCGTGTGGTTTGAAATGCGGATGCACCATCTTGAACAGCAAAGCAAAGAGCCTTTTTCCATGTAACGACAGTGGCCTTGTCCTTCCTAGCCTGGTTTCTTGGCATGCTGAGTATGGAGAACTGGAGCTGGAGGAYGTTCCTGCCTCTGAAGAAGGAAAGCTGGGTTTTACTGCATCCTGAGCAGAAACATGGGATAATTTTGGTTGTCATGTGCATGAACTTAGGCCAGCTCTGGCCATGCTGCTGTCCCTGTTAATACCACCAGCACTGGGAACCATCGGTGTTACCGACCATCTCTGTGCCTCCCCAGTTCAGCGTGGTGGTGCACAGAGAAGTCACGTTACCAGGGCCAGGCGCCAGAGCCGGTAACAGCACTCAGAAACGGGAGCACCTGGGCCTGAACAAAGTTAATTCCAACATTCACTGAAAGAAAGAACTCCAGTTGGTGGTGGAGCAAACTGTGCCCTCGTGGCTGATTCTGGGAGGGGATTCTAGACTAGACGTGGCTTGAGTGGCGCCAGGGAGGGCAGTCCCTGTGTCTGGCCTAGCAACAACAGAGCTTTGCAACAGGGCAGCATTAATGGTTTTCAGCACCCAGGGGCAATAGGCACTAATGACTGTTCCACATCTGAGGATGCTGCTTTTGGGAAGACCCATTGCTGGAGGTGAGGGGAGCGCCTTGCACCCATGGGAGTGGTCTGCACTTCCACGAGGAAATGGACGTTGCTTTTTCCCTCTGCAGCAGCGGTAGATGTGACCGTCACGTGCCCTTCCCAGCACCCACCCTGCTTTATCAAGGAGCTGTTGATGTGATGTGATGCTGAGTGTTACTGACAGCGTAGCTATCTGAGGTTGTGACGTCCTGAGAGCTGTTTTAAGGATCAGTTTCAGCCTAGACTTGCCAGCTGAAGTTCTTTCCGACCCAGACAAGTGTGTGTTGAATAGTTCATCCTTTCCTTTCACCTTCCTGTATTTGTCCTCCTTGTAAGACCTCCCTCTTGTTCCCTTGAAAGTGATTTTGCTGCCTTGTCTAGATACTGATTTAAGGGACTTTTTAGGGAGTTTGTTTTGTTTTCCTTTTTTTAAGAAATGCTCATGAATGAGCTTTTGCTTTGTTTTCCCCTCTTTGCTTTAAGTGCCCTTGCCTTATYGTAGACCTTGCCTTGTCTTGACAAACCTTTCAGCCATGACCTCAGGTTCAGGATGATAGTGCATGTCACCAGCACTCAGTGCCTTTGGCTCGGGACTTGGTAAAGCTCTTGGGTAAAGGCATCCTTCCACTTACATGTCTGTCTGGCTTAGAGGCAGTGCTTAAAACTCATCCTGGATCTTTTGCAGTGCAAGAATCATGAACTGACTTACAGAATAGGCTTCCTGAGAAGAGCAGACTTGTAAGGACAGATCTTCAGATGGCAATGAAAGTTCACTTACCTTTTTTTACCTTCATCTTTGAATTTGAACCTCTGGTGCACCTGCAGGAGGATAGACATAGTAGCTCTTGGTCAGAGAGCATCTTCAGGCTTGGTTTCCTTCAGACCTGAGCTGCTTGTACCACTTCACTCTAAAGACAGGCTTTGTAGTAATCTTGGCCACTTGGAGCACAACAGCCAGACATCCCCRACCAACACATTAGAGGGAGGAACAAGAGCGTGGCTTACTGCAAAATCACTTTCATAGATAGCAGATAAGTGGAGTCCTAATTTAGACSGTTTTCTGAATATGTTGCATGCTTGGGGACAGACTCAGTGTGATGGAGATCTTTTAATAAATACCCAGAGCAAAACATGTGAGAGTCTAGTTTTCCAAATAGCCGAGTTGTTTCTTCTCTGCATGTGGCAGTGGTCCCTATTGGAACATCCTGTTATCAACCAGCCAGTACCAACCTCGGGGCCTCCTGCTTTTGCATCCAGCTCTAGCCTCTTTCTACCGTTTTTGATGCGCCTCAGAGCTGGAGATCTGTAAGAAAATAGTAGGGGGAACTGTGTGCACCCTTTCCAAGCCTCATGCTTTGAGCCTAGACTGCTCGGTGAGGTCCCTGGGCAGTGGTCACAGTGCTGTGCTTTCTTCTTGCCATTCACAAGAGTTATGGCCTGTTAGTAACCTCTTTTGAGGTCCCCATGATGCCTTTAAGAGAGAGCATGCTTGCTTCCCAGTAGCTGTAGCCTTTCCCAAAGGGTTTATATCCGATGTGTCTTTGGGGCTGGTAGGCTTGGGGTGAAGAGCTTTCCCCACGCAATTGCCCTTCGAGGCCTTCAGCCCTTTGTAGCTCTGTGCTCCGAAGCGTGCACAGAACGTGTTCTTCAAGGGGCTCTTCTGCAGCTGCAACAGGAGATAATCCAAACTGTTCCAGCTGCCGAGTGAAAACCTTCCTTCCTTTCTCCTCCCAAGTCAGCGGCCATCCCGCCAGGGTGGAAGGCGTGTTATTCCTGTGGGCAGAACAGCTCCTCTCCAAGCACAGGGGCTGCTTTTCCCTGCAGGACCTGCTCTCTCCGGAAGGCRTTGCTCTGTAGCAGCAGTCAGGCTAGGCTTCCAGGCTGCGTTTTTACCACGGTGTTGATTATTTGCCTCTGTGAGCAGTACCCTGCTCACTATGGGTTGTCTCAGGTGATAGCACTGRGAGCTGCTGCTTCAAAGCGTGGGCTTAATGAGAGCCTTGCAGCGGTGCCTTGTTAAGGGCGCCCTTGCTGTCCAGTTGCCTTGATCCATTTGGCAGGAACGTGATCTGCTCCTGATCTGCTGCTGCCCGGTGCCCTCACGGCGCTGCCTTTTCCTACCTTTTAGACCTAAATCTTTCTAGAAGTGGGAAAGCAGGAGCTGGATAAGAGACAACTGCAGTTGCTTAGGCAAGAGAGCAGCTTCAATGGTTTGAAAGCCTCAGTAAAACACTACCTGTTAACTGTGGCTAACACRGAGTAAAGGTGGTGGTGTGTTTGCAGTGATGGGTCGTGTTTGCTGTAAACTGACGCTCAGCTGTGTCTTGTCCTTATGGAAATAGCTGGTGCCCACAGCCTTGCGCCTGAGCTTCAAAGTGGAGGTGTGTGTGAGCGAGCGAGCGGCTGCCAG
>NW_020455932.1:3557715-3579998 GCF_003342845.1 Nothoprocta perdicaria
GGCGGGAGCACCAAGGCCTCAATGCCATCTGGCGTGGGAGCCAGCGCGGAGCGCAGATTCTCCGGGAGCACCAAGGCCTCAATGCCGTCCTGCGCGGGAGCCAACGTGGAGCGTGGTCCGAGCGGGAGCCGGCGGCTCCTTCGGGAACACCAAGGCCTGAACGCCGTCCGGCGTGCCGTGTCGCTGGGACCGTGTGCCTCCCTTCTGCTCYGCTTTGATTGTGCCGCCATTAGGTGGAAATGAGAGATGAACTGATCAAATGCTCCTCAGAACGGCTTTAGGGTTTCAGTTTGAATATATATATATATTTTTAATTAGCTGCATGTAAAGACTTTATGACTCCAAATAGCAGCCAYGAAACCAGCAGCCTCGCAGTTTGATCCTTTGTTTTTTCTGGTGCACAAGGAGTCTTGGTAGCTCTAGGTTTTATACCCAGCCAGAGCCTCTGAACCGCAGCTAACAGCCGGTGGAAACATCAAGTGATTATCTTATAAGTATGCCTATCAGGGACACATGAAAAGGAGTGCTGTGTGCGTATAGAATTAGACTGACGAGTAGCAGAGCAGGCAGCTGCATTTTAACAGGAGCAAAGATGGTCTTTAATAACATAGAGGATATTGTAGCACATCGAATGTTATGCTATTTTTTTCACTTTAAAAACACTTCTTCCCTTGTCCTAGTTGCTAGGACTTTTATGCTRTGAGCTAGAGGAATGATTTAAGCATTTTTATCTCTGATTGATTTTCAAAGGACTGAGAAAAGAGATGACCTGGAGTGAGTGCTGGTGGGTTTCTGTCTTCGAAAGCCTCCTGTCCCCTTTTTCTTGAGCCAGCTGGAGCCTGGATAGCGCCTGGAGCCTGGGTTACCCTGAGGGTGACGCAGCGAAGTCCTGGATCTGAGTGACTCCGCCATTTCGAAAGGCTTGACAATGTAAAGTTGCCTMTTAGAGGAAACTGTAACGTGGGATTAATTAGCCTGGGCGAGCTAGGACAGTGGCAATGTGCTGACTTGTTACTACATGTCCCAGGTTGGGCCAGGCCAGGAGTCTGCTACAGGCTTATGTCTGGCCATCTTGGAAATTGTTTAACTGTCCCGTGCTTTTATTAACTCAAAACGTGAATTGGAGCAGCCTTTGCAAGAGGCTGACTGCCTTGGTTCAGACTTGCCAGTATCTGCTGGATGTCATTTGAATTGGCAGAACTGAAGTGTCTCGTGTGGATCTGTAAGCATGAGAGCAGAATGAAACCTTGCGTTTTCAGCATCATCAGGGGGAGCTGAGTAATCTGCTGTGTCCTGCGATGAGGAGGCAASACCAGGGACCTCCTGAGCTCCTTTGCAACCTCAGTGATTGTGTGATACAAGAGCAAACCAGTTGTTCCAGGTTGTGAGGTGCACGTTTTGCACCTTGTGTGGTACTTCATGTTCTCATTCTTTTGTCTGTGAAGTCTGTTTTCTTCACAGTTGCAGATTTTTTTGTCTTCCACTCAGCGGTCTGTGTGTTGATATCCCCTAAGGAACCTGCTTCTCTCGTTCACTACTAGTAATACGATTAAAATTTGTCAGGCTTGCTGCTGCAGCAGAGCTGGCTGCACGTGCTGAAGTGGCTGCAGCTGCTCAAAGAGTAGAGAAAATTGGTTTGGGCTGCTCGTGTTCTCCAGCTGAGAGAAGAGAACACATCTGGCGAATGTGCATCCTTTGGTCCTCAGAAAACCTGTGGGATAGCTATGGGATACCTTGTGGAGAGGTTGCTAAGAATTGTTTGGCATTTTTCCATGAATGATGGAGGGATGAGACTCACTTCCCAGCAGTGTTTTGCAACCATCTGTATTGTGACAAACTAGGGAAACACCTTCTGTGTCTGTACTCCTCCCTGCACGATCCACGCATGTTGCCAGTTGTGGTAGCAGTATGAGCCACCTGATAGGGAAATGTGTTATAGGCCCATTAAAAAGCAACAAGAATGTGTTTACTGGCTGTATCTCATTCCAGATGCTTCATAGCTTTAGGGACAACAGGGATCTCCACAAAATGATTGCATGTACCACATCTCTCCTATGGAACTTGCACTGTTTGACCAACACTTAAAATAAAATAGCCCTTAAGAGCTTGCGAGGGCCAAGGAGCAGGAGATGCAGGGCTGTCAGCAGGGTGAGGCAGTGGGCAATACCAGTTGAAAGAGGCCGTGAAGGAGCAGAACTTTTGACAGCAAGGTCAGTGCTGTTGAACTGTAGCCATGGAGAAGATTAAGTAGGTGATCTGAGTACTGGTCAGTGACCTATGAGATGCTGCTGTGAAGTGCAGAGAGGGAGGAAGGAAATCACACCTTAGCTCCATATCTGGTTTGTATCCAGAGGAAAACTTCCTCTCTGCCTCCGTACTGGTTTTGCTTCTAGTAACATAGAAGAGCTGGAGCGGTGGGATGGTGGATGGTCAGGCACTGGGGTGGAGGAGAAGCAGCAGCTCTGCTTGGTAGCTGACCTGTTACCATCTCAGTGTCTGCTGGGACTTTGAGATGGGTGATGTCCCGTCTGTGAGCRGGAGTGAGGGGGCAGGAGGAAACTAAGGAGTAACAAATCGCTGGGAGGACTGTGTGTGTGTGTTGAACCTGTGACGGATGCCTCGATGTTGTGCCTAGGCTTCTGCTCCGTGGCAATGCCCTGCACGAACAGGATGGGGGTCATGCAAAGAAGGTGGGGACAAACACATACACTGAGAAGCAGTAGAAAACTCTGCTTAGGAGAATAGTGAATCCCTTGGAAAGTAGAGGACTTATTTCTCAAAGGCACGAAGCAAGTATCCCAGGAAGCATCCCAGAACAGACTGGAGAAGCACAAGTGGGCTGTAGTTTAGATGACCCCGTATTAGAAAGGAGAGGGCCTCAAGGGCACTCTCAGGGTTTGTCTGAGGTAGGCTCACTTGTTTTAAGTTTTTCATGCTTAGTACTCACTTTCCTCCAAGTCCTAGCTGAGGAGGTATTTTGGCTTTCATGGCGATTTCGCTGTGCTGTTCTATGTGTGCTACTCCACAAAACTCCTGGGGACTCTTTCAGGGCCACCGTGCATGTGCTATTAATGGTTGACCTTTAAATGCCTACAGTCACTGATACAGAAATAGAAATAAGTCGAAATAAAACCAACAGATAACCATTACCGGAACATTACTGACTGTTGTATTTTATTATCCTAGGACTTCCCCAGCTGATAAAGACCAGCTCTCGGACCTGCAGAAAACTCATGATGGCATCCAGGAAAAGGGGAAACCACTGTCCAGTTTGGAGAGGGGGACGTGGAGGCTCTCTTCATCTTAAATAAACCCATTTTTCTCAGAGCTGGTTCTTGCTCAATTCTGAGGTTCAGCGCTCAGAAGAGCTAAGTTCTACCATGTGAAAGAGGAAAGTGTCCTCTTCTCTCTCGTATTCTGAAGAATCCTTTCCTGACATCCTGCTTCTTCCAGGTTCTGGGCTGCTATAAGGGAATCTGTGAGTAGAAGTAGGATGCCATGAAGTCTTGTATTGTTTATACAGATTGTTCCTTAAAAATTAGATTTAATATTAGTTTTTGTTCTGAGAAAATAAACCAGTCTGAGAACTAATGCTAGCAGAACTTGTGCCAACAATTTATTGTGCAAGAGTGATGAATGTCTCTTTCAGCGCAAGGAACTGGAATTTGGAAACAGGGTCCAATTTGTTGTTAGTATAGCTAGCTCCCTTCTTGGGCAACACGGTGTGTTTTACTCTTTGTTTTGTCTGAACGTTCCTATGCATGTTGATGCTAAATTTCAAATTACATGAAGGCTTTTTTTTCCTATTCAGGCATTGCTGACTTTTCTATGTTTGCTCAGGTTGGTTTCCTTCTGGAGCAAAACTCACCGTATCCTCCCTGCATGTCTCTGAACATAGACCTTGGTGGTGTGACCGAGTTAATAAACACAAAACCAAATGCCTCTTGGTGAACCTGTGGCAGGCAAATACAGAGCTAGAGAGAAACTGCTTGAATTCCATGGAGGAGGAACCTGGTAACCTGAAACGATGTTTTTATGGCATTTGTCCCCTCTGTGCTTGGCCAGCAAGGTTAATGTCTTCCAAATGTACTCCAGTGCCTCGTTGTTGACTTGCAGGGCATGGAGGGTTGCCCGTGGTGAATGCGTGTTCCAAGGCGGCTGCTTGCCAGGAGAGAAAGGTCTTCAGAATTCCTATTTGCCCCAGTTCTGCCAGCATCTTTATGGCTTTTGCATTCCGTACCACCAGACTTTGACAGTATCTTAAAATAAAATGCCCTCTCTGTAAGACATTCTGAAAAGAGGGAAGTGGACGAAAGCTTTGGGTTGGCAGCACCTTCTAAGCACACTTCTGGACCTTTTTGCTTGCCTGTTTATTCTGGTCCTCTGCCTGTGGGGAAAGGACATTCTGGTAGCTGAGAGAAAGAAGGTCAAATCCTGCTGCGCTCCTTAGTCTGAAGAAAGGACAGATACAAAGGCAGTGTGGACTTTGGGTCATTTGTAGTCATTTGCCTTATTTTCTTTCCTAGATGTACTTTCCCAAAAGATTCCAAGAATATAAATGTGGTGATCAGAAAGGAAGAAATACAGCTGTATAATAATAATTTTCTTGAATTATACAATAAACCACTTTACTTTTTTCCAGAGTCTTGATGAATAGTGTACAGTTCAGTCAGTACACAACTGAAATTCAGATATTGCACGTAAGGTAGTTGGCAGGGTTTTTAACTGGGTTGAGCAGGCAAATCAAAGCACACACTTTGATTAAAAGATTACAAGCCCGTGCTCTCATTTTGTTAAATGTGGCCAATTTCTCATGTTTGGATTTCCATCACTATGGTAGCTGGACCTTCCCAGCTGTTCTCAAGGCACACAGACTATGAAGGCAGCCTTATCTCAAGCTCACTGTTGCTCTTTTCCAGAACAGGATTAAAAGTTTATCCCCATCAGTCCCCAYTTGGTTGGCAATGAAGTGGATGGCTCGCTGATCCCTTTTTGCTGGGTAGACACTAGATGGCAATGCATCCCTCATAATACTTTGATAAAAGGAAGCAGCCCAGGGGTTCRTTTCTGATGGGCTTAATATCTGGATATTGCTCTTTTTCTGTACAAATTGTTCCAATAGCTTCCTTCGGTCAGAWGCTGATGCCAGCTCCATGCAAGGAGCAGAGAGCTTAGCGTTCTGTGACTGAGAATACACCGCGAGGCCTGGAGACACAAATGTGGTACAGTTTTCTAGCACAGTTGTGCCTTCAGGAAACTTTCTTCAGCCTTTTGTGGACCTGAGGTGCGGTGTTTTGGCACTTGTCTGATAGCCTTCAGCTGCTGGCGTTAAGTGAGCGCACSCGAGTGCCCTTGAAAATGGAAACTTGTCCCTATGCAAGTAGCTGCAAGGGCAAAGGCAGCACCTGGAGCTGGCTTGGAGAAATTCCCCTCTGGGAGAGATCAGTCCTGCAACATCCGAAGTACCCCCCCATGCTTGGGCCGTGGTGCGTGGGTGCTGGTGCGACGGCTCGGGGCGCAGCACGGATTGGGTTTGGGAGTTTTGGCAAGATCCCTGCTGCTGCCGTCAGCCGCCTGCTGCAAAGCGCCTTGCAGAGCTGCCAGGGACGGCAGTGACCCTTCCCAGGAGATGGCTCCCCGCCTGCAGCCTGCATTGGACCTGGAGTCTGTCCCGGGGTTCATGGCTAGTTTGCYGATACCCTAAGGACTTTCTGTTGTTGACTAGAGCTCACCAAAATGCAATTTTTCATTTTTTTTCCTTATCTATAATAAATTGCCAATAATTGGTACTGCTGTTTCTTTTCTGAAGAAACACAAACTTTCAGCCTCTGAAAGAAATGYGGCCCAAACTAAAAAGTTTTGCAAAGAATCTCGATTTGTAATTGTTAATCAGTAAATTTGGACCTTCAAGTTTGCTATTGAGACTTTTTGACCAAAATGCCTTTACATTTTATTTTTCCTTCTCTCTTCYAAACAGTTTTACAAATATCTTTGGAACGTCCCAGGGAGAAACTATTTTGAAGGCTTGTTACCTTTTACAGCTCCAAAATGGTCTTGTATTTTCAGTTTGGGTTTATCTAATGCCATCTTGCAGCTTCTGAACCTCACTGAGTATTTGCCAGATTAAAACAGTATCTAGTATCATGTGCTGTCTTCCTGGCGTGGGTGAGTTTAACCAAAACCTAAGATACTGTCTGCCCTCGATCCCTCTTTTGGTCCAGTTCCTTGATTTGTGAAGGAAAGGTAAAACCCATGTGAAGCGTTAAAATAGATGCTGSCCCTCTGCAAGGTGGTGGAGAGTCAAGTCTCCCAGCTTGTTGCCCTTGCTCGTMATGTGCTTGGTGCCACCAAGCCCCCGGGATACCCCAGGGGGGCACCARGCCCCAGCGCTTTGGCCCGTGGACTCCGAGAGCTGCTGCGGACCTCAGGGCGTGCTGCGGACCTTGGAGCACCCTGCAGACCTCAGGGCGTGCTGCTGCACCAGCCCCAAGCCTGGGCTAACGGCCTCGCCTTGCAAGCTGCCCGCCACCCCAGGGAGAGACAAGCACACAGGGTGGCAGAGAGAGGGTGGGATGACCTGGTGAGGGCCTCTCAGCAGCCAGCAAGGAGAGATACTGGGGGGTGCTCTGGTTTTGGCAGCTGCTGTTATGGTGGTGACCACGAGCATCTCCCCTCGGCGGGTCCTCCTGTGCCCTTCCCGGTCTCCCCGTCTTTGGGGGCTGCTGCCGGCTCTGGTTGCTCATCAAGAGGCTGTCGGGCCGGGAGCTGTGCAGAGGGCCCGGTGGAAAGGTGGAGCCTGACTTGTTCCTGGGGCGCAGAGCTGCTCGGGCCGGGGTGCTCGCGGGGCCCTGCCCGATGCAGCGCCAGGCGCGGGCACCGCGCGCCTATTTTTACCCGCTCCGCGCTCCCTGCCCCCGCGTTTGTGTTGGCACCCGCCGCAGAGCGAAGCCGCTTTAATTGGCAGTTGTGTTTGCGGCCAGGGTGCTATGAAAAGGGTTTCTGTCTCGCTCTCTAAGTTCCCCCGAATATGTTTTCCTTCTTAATATAATATTCACTTCATTATTAGCTGAAAGAACCTCTTTTGAAAGGTTTCTTTCCTCCCTCCCCACTTCACTCCCCCCTTTCTTCCAAAAATATATGAACCGCTCCCTTCACACAGAAGCGCTCTGAGGCCGGGATTGTCCGCCGGAGGGGAAGCGAGAAGCCCGCCGGCAAGCGGGATTTACACAGAAATTCCTTTCTGTCCCAGGAACAGTGCCCCAATGTGCGGCCGCGGCGGCCGGCCGGGCGAGGCGGCGCTCGCGGCAGCGCTGCGTGAGACGCTCTGCGCGAGCCCCTCCACAGACTTTTCCCCTTCACCGCACGGCCTTTTATTTATTTCTTTATTTATTGGTTTGTTCCTTGCATTGGGTGCCCGTTGGGGCACCTCGCGGTGCTGCGAGGTGGCGGGGGTTCTTCCTGCCTCTGCGAGGCCGGGAGGATTGGGCTGCCCCTAGGTGGGTTCTTAGGGGCATCGTGCATGGTCGCCAGGGCCCTTCTTCATTAGGGGCTCTGCAAACGTGGGATTTCTGTAAGGGCTTTGTCTCTGGCCTGAGGAAACCACTCCTGCTCCCGCAGGTCATGGAGGAGATGCTGCCCTTGGCTGCAGGATGGTCCCCAAGAGCTTCCAGCCTCCTGGGGCTGTCTCAGCCCTCCCTTGGGTGCTGGACGGTAGAGGCCTTGTTTGGTCCTGGGGGAGGACGAGCTTTGCTTTCCTCTCTCGCCCTTGCATCTGAGCTCTGCTGGTTAGAGGGCTGCCCAAACAGCCCAGGTTGCAGCAACAGGGACTGATGCGAAAGAGACACGTGGCCCAGAGCACACTTGCCTGAGGGAAGACGGAGCAAGAGGACAGAGCRAACACAGCTTCCACCAAGAGGCCACCAGGCTCCCCGGTGTCTCCTCCAGGCCTCTGGCGCCAGCAAGGAGGCCTGCTGTGCTCCTCTTGACCTTGGCCCRTGTAGAGGTACGTGTCCTCAGTTGAGTGAGGGTTCAAGCAAGGCCCATGGCAATGGGTATCTTAAAAATGCCACATCAGGTATTGCTTTCCCAAATTGGGTCACAATCTAAAGTCCTTCCAAAGAAGAAACAAGCTCACGCTGCAGGAGGAGCCAGGGCCACATGCAGGCAGCATTCCCCATCGGGGCTTTGTCGCAGTCCATTATGTGGACCCAGCTTTCCATGGAATCGCTCACCGTGCTCCTGTCAGACCTCTGGCAAGAGCTGCCTGGAGAGCAGTCCCTCAACTTGCTGAAAAAGGCAGAGGAAGGTGCATGGCTGTTTTTCATCATGAGGTTGCACGGGATCCAACATTAGAAGAGGATTCTCTGGTGTGAATTTTACTAATCTCCAYGTTCTTGTTTAAGAAATGAAGTAATCTGCCTGTGGTTTTTGAACACCTTCATCTAAAGAAACAAGGTGAGGCTTCCGTCTGCTTTTCTCCAAAAGGCAATTATTGTACACGCGCACAACTTGTTAGGTAAATCTGTAAGCATTCTGAGGGCTGGGAGTAAAGATTTACTGCAAGGAGGAAAGCCAAGAATAGCCTCCATTGCAACAGCAAGGTGAGTGTGCAGGCCATCCTGAGGCTTTTCCCAAGGCTTGTGTTTCCTGGGAAGGACTCCACTGCCCTCCCGTYCCCTGAACTCCAGGGCTGCTGTGGGAGGTTGCTGGGGTCCTGCTGGATCCCTATAGCCTTCCTCAAAGACAGGTAGAGCTTAACTGAGGTAGAGCTCAAGGTGCTCCCATGAGGGATATGGAGGAGTCTGGAGTAACCACCTTGGAGTCCACGTTCCTCCTTCTTTAAAGGAGAGTTAACCACAAACCCTGCTCTGCCTTGTTCCGAAGCATGGGAGCCAAGCGACTGTGCTCCTTCCCCTGTGGTCAGCTGGGCTCATTCCTTATGATCCTGTGAAACRCGTTAGGGTAGTGCCATGCGTTGATGAGTATTCAAGACCTGGTGTAGTTGGGAACAATTGGCAGTTGTTTTGGGGARCATCTCTTTGCAATTGCTCCTGGTGCTGAGCTCTGTCTCACAACTGATGTAGCCTTCACGTCCCGTCCTGTTCTGGAGATGGCCATGACGAGGATTGGCACTGAAGTGAGGTCCCTGTGGGCAGGTGAAGCTGGCCAACACAGATCCCACATAAAAGGTGCAGTTTGGAGGAGTTCAGCTTGCTCAGGTCAGGAGACAGCACATGGTCCAGCCCTTGGCTGGCTCCATGTACCCACTTCCTGTCTTTGTAGCCACCTCCCTTGTGTGCTGCTGAGATCCACGGTCTTGGCCCCGTGCTGGGAGCTGTGGAAGGGCAGTGTGAGCCCTCAGGTCCTGTTGGCTCCAGGGCAGTGAAGTCCAGCCCAGGCGCCCTGCTCACAGAGGCCAGCCTTTGCACTCCCTGGTGCTATGTCCCTGATAGAAAACCATGGGAAAGAGCTCCCATGTAGGTGTCTCCATCAGCTAGCCCTAGTCAGACCACCATGAGAAGCCACAGAAAYGCCATTGGAGCCAGACTTATTAATGTGCTGCTGGGACCTAGGACCCTCTTCTCCATCACTAGTTCACATTTTGGCCATGAAGCTCCTTCATCTTCCTTTGCAGGCCAGACGGTGAGAGTTTAAGAGAGGAGGCTGCTTTGAGTCAACAGGATGCTGGAGGAAGTCCCTTAGAAGGGAAGGAGGCACACGAGGACCTGTACATKGAGGAATGGAGCTGGGGTGAGTGCATCTGATGGAGTTCAGGCCAAAGTTGGCCCCGTTTCAAGGAGCTCATAGCCTGGTGGTTTATTTAAGTGACTCTTCTGTGCCAGGTCTTAGCCCAGGAGGTGCAGGACTGAGCGATGCTCCAAAGGGCACCAAGGAGCACGGGGCTTCGCCCTGGCATCCCAAGCGACCCGGCTGGTGCAACTGTGCTCCACAGCTGAACTGTCCTGGCCCTCTGCTGAAGTCCCCCGAGAATGAGGCACCTCAAGGGCTTCTGTCTTCTGTGGGGGAGGTGGGGAGGCTTCTTTTTTCCCCTCCCTCTTCAAGCTTCTGGGAAAGGGCAAAGGGGTCTTAATCTGTGTTTTTGAAGGCCTGTACCTGTGTGCTCATCTGCTCCTTCTGTCCTTTCCTTTCCACATGCTCCTGTTGGCCAGTTCACSCAGCTTCTCCCTTCCCTCTGCCCCGCTAAGGACCATCCCGTAGCTGCAGGCCACACAGGAGGCACGCGGAGGGGCCAGGGAGCAGCCTGGAGCTGTAGTCGAGAGGGCCGTGGAGCGGTTGGCGGGGGGAAAAGCAGGAGGATCTGAACTGGGTTTTAAAATAGGCCTGAAAGTGAAGGCTGGAAGCCTTCCCCAGCCCTGCAATAACAAGTGCTTGACGCGCTGCCTGGCTTGGCCGCTCGCAGGCCAGGGRAAGATTTACAGCCTACCTTTGAGCAGCGGGGCAGACGCAGGAAGAAATGCCAGGACTTGCCGAGCATTTAGTGGCACCGAGCAAGCCTCGCGCTCGCCGGGGCTGCCTCCGGCCGCTCCTGCGCTCGCTGTCCCCGGGCCGAGCCCACTACGAGTTGCTCGCTTAAGCCAGGAGCAAGGAGGTGACTAAGAGAGGACCTGCCGTAGCTGCAGCGGGCTCGGTGCTGGAGCGGGGCTGGGGAAGGGCCGGCTCGCAGTCGCACGGACTGGCAGTTGTCTCTGTCGGAGCTGATCCTTGGAAGGGCTCACAGGAAAGCGTCAACCGCCAAGGAGAGCGGGGGAAAGGGCAGAGGCTTCCCGGGCGGCTCGCGGCTCCGTTCCCTGTCTCCTGCTTCCTCGGGGTAGGGCTGGCTCCCGCGGGGAACTGAAAACTGCTCTCCGCAGCAGCGAGCGCTGCGGGGCGCTCCGAGCAGCGGCGCGGAGGCAACGGCCAAGGGGTCTCGACCGTTTACTGCCCGACGGAGGCCGCRCATTCAGCAGCTGCCAGGGCCGGGGCAGCCGGAGGGGAAAGGAGGAAACGTTCCAAGTGTTTGAAGTGCAGGGGCTGAGGAAGAAGGTGGCACGGTTGCTTGGGAACAGCGGGATTTTTCCATGCCCTCACATTTTCCTGTCTTAAGGCGCTTGTGGGGAAGGTGGAAAATGTGGAGGCCAGAAGGGGATAGAGGGTAGAAGGGGAGGGAGGACAGCAACTCTCCTCCTTCCTCAGGATATTTGGGGCACTAAGTGCTTCCTGCCCGCAGGCAGAGCCCAGCCCGGGCATCCCCTGCAGCGCAGGGGGACGGATGTGTCCCCTGCTGAAGGGGTGCATGGGATTTGGGGGGTAGAGGGATCCACAAATGGGMAGGTGCAGCACAGCAGAGGGGTGGCTGCACCAGAGCAGCTTTGCAAGGCCAGAGCCCTGGCAGACTTGACACAGGGGTGAGAAAGACATCCTGGAAGGAGAATACGGCCCTGCACTTGGAGCCACTCGCAGGGCCCTGTCCTCTGCTATGGGACCGGGTGGTCCCCGTCCCCCTGGGCCTGCTGCAGTGGGTTGGGTCTGCCTGGGCATGCCGCTTGGGGTTGGGTACTGGTCTAACATGATGCTCCCGTTGTCTCCCGGGGCTCCGGTCAGTGATGGGCTCCTGGGGGAGAAGAGGGACCATCCTTGGGCCTGGCTCCTGCAAGGCCGGGCCTCGCAAGCCTGCCAGCGAGATGCTTTGCAGGGCGGCAGCAGCGTCCGCACATCTCCTGCAAGCGCCTACTGCACCCCAGCTCCTGCTCGGACCTCTCGCTGCCGCTCCTGGGGGGTTGTGGCAAAGCCACGAGTCCAGAGTCGTGAGCTGGGTGGCAAGAGGCTCGTGGCCTTGTCAGCGGCCCCGCTGTGCCCCAGCATGGGGGGACACGGCTCGCAGGCAGTGCCAGGGGATGTGGCCATCGCTTGAGCATCTGCAGCTCACAGCTTCTTCCATCGGCCTGTTTTCCAAAAATAGTGAACATTGCTGGGACCTGATGGCTTCAGCAGTCACCGTCAGCTCCAGGACTCATCCCTGCACTCGTTTCTTTTCCCTTTGGACACGGCAAAGATAAAAAATTAAATTTTTTTTAAATTAAATTAAAAAATTAAATTTAAATTAATTTAAATTTAATTTAAATTAAATTTAAATTAAATTAAAAAATTAAAAAGGAGAAGGAAGAAAAGAAAAATAAGAGCTCTCAGCCTGAATGTAAACCTCTGTCCCTGCTCCTGGTGCTTCTAGGAGCAGGTGGAGAAGCCAGTCTGAGCAGGCATGGGCAATGGCCGGCAAAGCTCCTGCCTTCCACGGGGCCGCATCAGTTGGCAAGAACCGTCAGCGCCTGGAGGCCCTTGGCCACCATGGGGGGTTGTCTCCCATACGCTTCCCTCTCCAGGACGTTTCCCTCCCCAGGGCAGCAAGTCTGTGCCCTTCTTCATCTCCTTGGATGCTCACGGTGGTCACTCGGATGATGCGGTACAGACGTGGGAGCAGGGGCACAAGGGGGAACAACCGCGACAGGCAGCGGTGATGGGGACAGGGCTGTCCCACCGCTTGTTTCCAACACGGATTGGGCTGGATCGGTGCGGGAGGACAAGCCGCAGATGATGCCTGTGCCCCGTGACCCTCCTTTCCTTAAACCAGGAATCCTGCCCAAATGCCAGTAGTTGTCCAATTAGGATCAAAGCCTTCCCTTCTGTTGTCCAGCCTCTGAAGAAAGGTGGTTGGAGAGATGAAAGGAGGAGGGATCCCCTCAAAAGATGATTTGTTTCCCATGAGCTATATTTAGGCATCTCTGGCAGAACCCAGAACTTCTGAGTTCTGTTCAATGAATGTGGGAGCTTTGTGTTTCTTTTTCCAAAGGAGAACAGGAATAGCAAGTGACTAGTAGCTAGTATTTGGTTTAACATACCTGAGGGTTTCCATTCCGACTTGAGTGCTTGATGCCATGGGGAGAATATGTGCATAGTCCTAAAGAGGCACTACCCCATGTTTGGAAATATTTTTGGAAAAGAAAAGTGGTCTGATTACCACCGCCATCCCAATGCTCACTGCTCTTTTGTTAATGTTCTTGAGTTCTTTCATACATCCCTGCAGATTCTGACCTTTTTAAGCTGATGCCGCCTGTTCACGAACTCTTCCCAAGCATGATGTGTGCTCCCAGGCTCTCCTGGGCCTGGTGCCAAGTGCCAGTGCTTCTTGGAGGGACAGGGAAGGGGTGACCAGGACYGTGCAGGGTCCAGGTGGCTGGTCCAAGGGGCAGCACTTGCTTGGACGGTCCCTCTAGGGTGACAGGGGATGGTGAAGGAGCACATTCACCTGGTGCATCGGTGCATCAGCAGGTGATCGGTGTTTGTTGATCACTCATGAGTGCAAGAGCTTGTCTGACCAGACCCGATAAGGACCAAAGCAGCAGATCATGACAGCAAAGCCATCTTTTTGACACAGAGCCCCAATGCCCTCCGACATCGCAAGGCGGTASCAGAGGAGGACTCTCATTTCAGCACCAATGGAGCAGAAAATCCATTGCCCCAAGTGCTTGAACGTTGTGAAGTCATTGCATGACCGTGGCACCCTGGTAAGGGGACTGAAGACCCAACTGAAGAACTTGCCCCTGCACCTGCTTCTCTGGGCAGATAAGAGATCACATTCTCACCGCACACGCCACATGGAGAAGAGAAGACAAGGGAAGTATCGAAAGAAAAGCAGGCCAGGAAGGCAGATCTTAGTATGAGATGATTTGTCAAAAGCAAGATATGACCAAACAGTGCATAGGAACCATCAGAAAGGACCATGAGCTAAACACAGGCTGATTTGGGTCCAGGAAAGAAAAGAAGAGCAACAGCATTTCCTAGTGTTGAAGAGCTGTCCCATAAAAAGGTGTGGGGTAAAGGATAATGAGAACTCAGATAAATATGGATTTTCAACTGGAGACTGCAAAAACAGGAGAATTCCAGTCTCCACTGCTGCACTTTGGCTCCTGTGTTGCAATCTGAACTTTGCTGAAGAACCAAACTCCGCAGTACTGTGAGGAAATGGCAGAACTCTCCCTGCCCGGGAGCGGTGGTGCTGGCACTGCCGTCCACGGGTGCCGTTTGCCGGCGGCTGCCACGGGTGTGTTGCAGTTCGCATGAGCACAAGGACTTGGATCACAGCGCAGCAGATGTTGTAGGCACGCGCACGTGGGGCTGGCAGAAGGCCCGGGACACTGCGGGGAGGTTGCAGGGGTCTGCAGGGACAGGTATTGACGTCTCGCTGGGCACATTAGCGATCATGGGCGTTTTGGCCCATGGAGTAGTCAGCCAAAGCCCATTTCCAGTGGTTTACTGTCCTCCTTGTGGTTCTCCTCTCCTGGGAGCAGCACTATCCAGGCTTGAACTTGGCTCTGCAGTAGCCTGACCCTCAGCTCCTTTGCCTCCTCAACTAGGGATGCTTTGTGTTGTGGCCCTGCTCCATCCCAGCCCCTCAGTCCTGCCCACGGCATGGCCGGCTCTGGTGGTGCCGGTTTCCTTGGCACACAGCTCTGTGCAGAGAGGGCACAGCGACCCATGCGCAGCGCAAGGAGCCTCGAGCCGTGCCAGCCGCGGGAGCAGCATGGGGACGTGGGCACAGCAAGGTGTCCCATGGCAAGATGACCATGGTGAGGGGCTGGCCGTGGGCACAGCAGGTGTGGCTGCAGGGCCACAAGTGCAGCTGCACGTCCTAAACCATCAGGAGGCTTCTACGCAGGCTGAGCAGAGCTTGYGGTCCCGCTGCATGGGATGGGAGCTGCACTGGGTGCTCACTGGGGTCGTGGAACCACCTTTGAACTGGATTTACTGGGCTACCGCTCRGAGAGAGCTTGGTGCAGGCCTGGGTCGCATCCTCTTGAGGAGGATCACGCGTGGCTGCTAGTCCCGGCCTGGCTGCGGCGGAGGAGTCGCCRAGCTCTGCTGCTGTGCGGCTCCGTGGGGACTTGGTGTGGCGGGTGAGCTGGCTCAGGTGTCCCTGCAGCCTCCTCCTGTGCTCCGCTCTGTGAAGAGCACCGATGGCTCCAGGACAGGGTGGTTGGCGGGAGCTGCGGGCATCAGGACAGTCTTGGGGAGCAGAAGAGGGGAGCGATGCCACGAAAGGCCCGGCCTGTCGCCTGTGCCGGGGGAAGGGACCGGGTCCCWGCGCGGGGAGCATGGCTGCGGCGCCGGCAGGACCTATTGCTGGGCCCACAGCCCCGCGCGGAGCCAGCGCCGCGGTGCTCAGCCCCAGCCCGTGTGCTGCCAGGCTCCAGCCTGCTCCGCCGTTCTCCTCTTCGTCTCCGTGTTGTATTTATTTATTTATAGGGAGAATGTAATAAAACTCCAGCAGGAAACGGAGGCGATTCCCTGCCATTCCCCGCAAGCTGGCCCTGGGACGGGATGAACAAGGAGGTGCATTGTGCGGCGGAGGCCTGCCTGCCAGCCGCGGGTTGCGCGCGGGGCCGAGGGGCCCAGAGCTGCGCGAAGAAAGGGCCGTGTGTGTGCAGGGCCCAGGGCCGACGCTGGGGCGCGGGGGCAGCAGTGCCGGGGCTCTGCGGACCGGGGCAGCCCAACTGGGGCAGCACCATCTTGGCAGGGCAGGGGCAGCTTGGGCAGCTGGGGGCAGTCACTGACCCCCATTTTTCTTCCCAGGACTCAGCCAGATGTGAGGGGACCCCAGACTTTCCTCAGCAYGGCAGTGGCTGTGAGCTTGCCATCAGTAGGGTTCAGAGTGAACACCAGCTGATGAGGTCTACATCTCTCTCGTCCTGTCCCGGCTGCCCAGGAAAAGGGAGTGGGGGAGATGGCAGGGAAGTGTATGATGCCCCCATGGCRCGGACAGGCGCCCTCTGCACTCATCCTCACAGGAGCCTGCAGTGCCCACAGTCAGAGCTCCCTGCCCCGAGGGCACCCTGCCCCACACCCTAAATCCCCACAGACATGTAGGGACGTGGGCCTCGGCCTTGCTGCCGTCCCGCGGTGCTCTGGAAGGAGGTTGCTGCAGACACGGCCTGCCCTGCACAGCAAGGTGACGATGCATCTCGTCCCTCCACCACCTTTGGGGAGCAGTGATGGGAAGCAGCAGGCTCTGAGCATCCACACACCCCGGGAACAGGGATGGGATGTGCCCACTGGTGTCAACGTGGGGTGGGGACACCTGGGCCTACAGGCAGGGGCTGGAGGAGATGAGAAGGGAACAACTTGAGGCTACATTCCCCATGCAGCAGAGCCGCATCCCTGCCCCGGGCAGTCCTGCGTGGCAGACACCGCTGCGGCTCTTGGGATGAGGCCAGCGGAGCAGCGGGAAGGTCAGGCTCGTTTGCCCCCACATCAGGGCCAAGCTTTGTCAGGAGCCCTTTTCTGCACATTTTTTTCCCTCAACAACAAGTCGCAGGGCTTGCCGAGCCCCTGGCACCAGGGTGGTATCTCAGGACACCACCCACCCTCTTGGGGATGGCCGGGAGAGGCCRCGCTCGCTCCCAGAGGTGACGGAGGCCACACGCGGCCGCCAGCAGCCGCCCGGCACCCGCAGCACGGGCGGTCCCCAGCGGGCCCGTGCACAGAGGCCCCATTCAGTGCCCGCCGGCGCTGCGGCAGCACCTTTTATTGCCCAGCGCTGCACAATCGCCCTTTCAGGCAGGGGAAAGCAAACACGGAGCCGGCGGGGAAGAGCCGACCACATTTTCCAGCCACGGGAGGGAGAGGAGGCGCCGCGCGCGGGAGGACGCGGGGGGACGCCGGCACCCTCGCCTTGTCCGTCCCGGCCAACCTGCTCCTCCTTCAGGAAAAATACACTGCTTTGAACGGCATCACTCAGTGCCCGGGACGGKTATAGGGCAACAGTGCACTTGGATCATCTCAAATGCAGCTCTGGGATTACCAAAACCACACACCAAAGGGAAAGGGAGTCGGGAGAGGGAGAAAAACCAGCCCCATCTTCCAGGGTCTTCCAAGGTCTTTGCGACCCCCCTGTCATGGAGAAGCCAACACAGGGTGTCCAGCACAGGGCAAGTGCAGGCTGGACATCCTCCTGCTGGCCGCAGCATCTGCCGTGTAGATGCGTCTTTCCAAGTGCTGCCTCCTTCCCTAGGATGGAGGAAGAGGCCAATCCCTGCTCTTGCTCCAGCTGGGAAGACATGGACTGGTGGTGTCCAGAGCTCCTCGGGCATCTTGCCTGCCTTGCCCACCCWCCGCTTCTGCCATGCCCACAGTGCCCTTCATGCAGTGGGTGTCCTGCCAAGCGCACAGGCTTCAAGCAACCCGTCAAGCCATAAAAATAGCCGCAGCTTAGGTGCATGATTAGCGCGGCTGTTAATMCCCTCCGCCGGGGCTCTTGTTGGGTTGCTATAATTAATCCCGGAGTCAGGGAAGAAACAACTTTTCTCTTCCGCCGGCCCTGGCTGCCGCCTGAGGTTGCGGCAGGGCCCCCGGCTGGCCCCGCTCCTGCTGCCGGTGTCAGGTTCCCCCGCCCGATCCCGGTGCCCATCCCGCAGCCCCTCGCCTCCCCACGGCTCACGGCCGTGCGCCCCGATGGGGAGCTGCGCCTGTGGGAGCTGCTCGTGGCAGCCAGAGGGCTGCAGTGTCCCCAGCTCGCCCGAAGGACATGCAGCGAGGTGCCTGCGAGGCACATGGCCCAGGAGGGCTCGTGGCCACCAGCACGGGCGTATGGCCACTGCAGCAGGCGGGCGGCCGCTGGTCTGGGCTGCTGGGGCCCGACGTGGCTGACCACGCACCGGGCCTGGCATGGGAGGCAGCCACGGGACGGAGCCTTCCGCCCGGCCCTGGCGCCCGCAGCCTTTGAAATCGAAGCAGGCGGCCTTTCGTGCCGGCTATTCCTGTGAAATTCTTCGGGAAGGGGAAATGAGCTGCCCAGATTCCGGCTGGGCTCTGCCTTGGCCCTCCCTCCGGCACCGGCAYGGGGTGTCCCTCTCAGCAGAGGTCAGCCCTGACCGTGGCCGCTGGCCGTCCTCGCCCCTCGGCCGTTCTCTGCCACGGCCCCAACCTGGGAAACCTGGTGCCAGGAAGAGCCAGGACTGGGGAGGGTGCACAGCCTTGTCCGGGGGGACRGAGCAGCCTCCGTGGCAGAGGCTGGAGGCAGAGGCTGCCTGGAGGCAGCGTGTGGCCCCTGCGCCACATCCCAGCTGGGCCTGGGCCTAACACCATGGTCCAGCACCCAGGGCTGCCCCTACCACTCCATCACCCGCTGCCAAGAGGGGCGGGCTCCACCGCTGCTGCCGAGGGGCTCCCTTAGAGCCTGTGACCAGGATCCGCCTGGGACAGCGCGCATCTTGCTTCTCTCTGCACCCGGGCAGCGGCGGGGGGACTTTTCTCAAGGCAGAGCCTTCCTGCTCTCCTCCTCGCTCCTCGCCGAGGAGCCTGTGCAGGTTTGCAGGCTCTGTTGACGGGAAGAAAGGAAATGGGGCGCAGCGGCTGCCAGGAACCACAGGCTCCCAGGCTCCGGCGATACGGCCCCGTGCTCCTCTGGCTCCGCTGGTCTGGATGCTTCCCGGGCAGGATTTCTGTGCAGCTCTGTGATTTCTTTATTCGAGCTATTGATATTGGATTCCTAGCCCAGGGACACTTCCAAGGCCATAAATCTGCTCTGTTGCTCTACCTGGTGCTCTTGTTTTCACTGCGAGGCTTCCAGGCCCGCGGGACATCTCGGCTTCCGTGCATGGCCGCGCGGCGGCAAGCACGGCGTCGGCGGCGCCATGGCCAGCCGGAGCAGGAGCCGTGCCGCGAGGCCGGGGCTCGGGGCCACACGGTGCCACGTGGGACCCCAGCGCTGCGCTGCGAGGCCAGGCCCCAAGGCCAGGGCCCCAAGGCCGSACGGTGCCACGCGCGGCCCGCGCTCCCCACCAGGCACTGATGGCCGCTCTCGACCACTTCCATGGCGCAAGAGAGCGACTTGGCCACGGCTTCCATGGTGGTGGCTCTCCCTGCCACCCACCGCAGCTCACGAGGACTGAGTGGCCAGCACACGGATGGGACGAGGCCTTGGAGAACCCTGTGAGTCCTCTGCCGTCCCCCCCGGGGCTCCCTGGCCTTGGGGCCTGCTGGGCGGGATGCGCGCCCCGTGAAGCGCCAGCCCGGGGCCTAGGAGGGTGCTGGGGTACTAGGGTGCGCCCGGGGTGCCCCCCCACGGAGCAGGGTCGAGGGGAGGGATGGCTGCTCTGCTGCGTTAAAAGGAGCCCCTTGACTCTGCAAATCCACGTGTTGCTCTTGGCAGGAGGTGCTGTGACCCTGCCAAGAGCAACAGTTTTACATATTAAAGCAAAATTAAATTAAAAGGCATTTATTTGTGCGTTTACCTCCTGTTAACCCTTTGTGGCCCTGGCAGTGGCTGTGGAGCTGTGGGGGCAGCCGCTGGGGCTGGCGGGAGGCTGCCCGGCACAGGGGCCGCGCTGGGAGCAGGGCACGGACCGCAGGTGCCGCGGCGGGAGGCAGAGCGGCCGTGGGGCCGCGGCCGGCGCCCAGGCCGGGCAGCAGGGCAGCAGGGCGGGCTGGCAGGGGGCTGCGGGGGGCAGGCGGGGGGCTCTGACCTCTCCCTTCATGCAGCCCCGCTGCGTAAATACACACGAGAGTCCAACGTGAGTGAGACGGGCGGCCAGCCCGGGCGGCACAAAAGCATCTTTGAGAGCTGCAGGCTGGGGCACAAGCGGCAGCTTCAGGGTGCCAGCTGCTCCTTCCTCTCGCCCACACTGAAACAGCACTGCCCATGGCAGCGTGCACCAGAGCGCCGGGCAGGGCAGCGCTGGCGCTGTGAGACCTCTCCAGCCTCTGCCCGCCGGGTCTGCTGTGCCTGCTGGACCCCCAGAGCCTTTGCTGCGTGGTTGGAGCTGTTTCTGAGTCATTTGGGGTATTTCTGGGGTGTATTTCCAAGCTTCTCTCAGCAAACATGTCTCCAGAAAGAAAATTCTGATTCGCTTTGGTCCCAGGACGCTGGGCTTTAGCATGGCGAGTGGCCCTGGAGCGGAGGCAGTGACAACCACCCCACGCAAGACACACAGACGATGATGGGACCCCATCCTGGAACAGGGTGGACAGGAGTGGGTGAGGATGGACCAGGGACCAAGAGCAGGTGCCAGTACCCTGGTGCACTGATGCGACCGCAGCTGTGTCCTTGGGGTTTGGGGACAGTGGCAGAGGGTTGGGAGAGGGAGAGGTGTTTCTGGACACCCTGATGGCCTGATGGCTCCACATAGGGATGGGAATGGAGGTGTTCACCCCAAGACATGTCCCCAAAGCAGCTCCAGACACCCTGCTCTGCCCTAGAGATGGCTGCATTTCAGGGGCAGATGCGGGTGTGCAGGCCCTTGAACTCAGGGCAAGGTGGTCATTCACAGCCCCTGGGTGAGACAGGTTGGTCCTCCTCAGCTCCGAGAGAACCTCGGAGCTTCCTAATAGAAGTTTGGGCAAAGCCGAGGTGGTGCAGCAAGAAACTCGGGCAGCCTGGTAACCTGCCGAACCCTCCCCGGGCACCGCTGCGGCCTGCAGAAGCACAGGGGAATGGGGCAGGACCTGGTGGGGGGTTAGATGAGCAGAAACCACATAAACTGCCTCTTTTCTGGTGGGTCTGCAGTGTGACTTCCCTCCCCTTGGACTTGCATCCCTTTGTAAGAAGCTGCTGTCGCTGCTGCAATGCCTGCGTGTGCAGGAAAGCAATTTCTGGGAGCATCCCGAGGTGGTGGTTGGCCGGGACACGTCCCCCTGCTAACAAACAGCACTTTTCCCTCCACTTCATCTGCGGTGGCACCCGACAGGCAAGCAGCCACCCTGCGATAGGAGGAAATTCCAGCGTGCCTGCTTATCTTGTACACTGTTATAAGGACTGATAAGTAGCTCCCATGGAATTTCCTTATATCATAGAATTGGGTATGTTTAAATAATATATGGCTGGAGTGTCTGTTCGGCGCTGGCGATTAGGAGCCGCGTTGACAGGCTGTTATGCTGTTGCTAAATAAATACCAGGGCTGAGGCTGGTGTGCAGGAACGCCTGGGAACCGTGCGGCGCCCACAGCCAAAGGCGCCAGGCCGGGGCTGCCCGGCGCCGCGGGCGCCCTTGGCAGCGGCCACAGGCCTCGAAGGTGCCCTGGGCACCTCGTGTGGATTCGCCCTGCTGCCTGCACGAACCTGGTGYGTTCTTCCCCACTGGGACAGCCCCCGACCCCGGGGAGGCCTCCGCTGCGGCCCCTTGCACTGCTCTGTAGGTGACGCGCGGCTGCTCCAGGGCACTGCGGCGCCGGGCAGCCACAGAGCCCTCGTGTGCCCTGCACTGAGCTGTCTCCCCGGCCGGGGGCTGCTCTGGGTGCCGGGAAGCGCCTGTGTCCCCTGCACGGGGCCCTGCGGCTGGGTCTGGGGCCATCGGGGTGCGTGGGGAGTGTGTGCAGAGGCCGCTGTCACCTCTGCCAGGGCCGCTGCTCGCCAGGGCACTGCCTGTGCCGGCCTTCGCACCAGGGCCGGACGCCCCGCACTGCAGCACCCGCTCCAGCAGACACGACCTGTGAGCAAGGCAGCTCTGTTAATTAAAGTTGCTCGTCACCCGGTCATTAGAATGGGCTTGTCCCTCCACTGTGGGGGGTTGGGACAAGCAGGGGCCGAGAGGGACAGCCGCCTGCCCACGTACAAGGCTGCTCCGCACGGGCAGCGCGGGCAGGACCTCCCAGCACMAGCACGGCCCGAGTTTTCCAGTGCTCAGCTCCTTGACAGCCYGCGGGGAAGGAATAGGTGATTTTTTCAAAGTGGGGAGGGAGAACAACACCCTGGGCCTCAGTCTGCCGGAGCCGTGCGGGCACGAGGCTGGGCTGCGMTCCCCCCCGCCGGCTGCCCCTGGCAGCACTTGGTCCCGCTGTTCCCCATCCAGGCTTGGGGGATCTGCCCCCAGCCCGGACTCACCCAGCCCGGCCTAGTGCCCAGGGAGCCGCCAGCACCGCCTGGCTCTTGAAGACGCTGCTTATGGTGAGCGTCAGCGGGCGAAACCCTGAGCCGTGGGCGGCGTGTCGCGCTCAGCCCTGTGTGACGCTGCCGCGGCCTGGTGCGCTTCGTACCCCCGCTTTGTGACCCGGTTCGTGTCCCTGCTTCGCGGCCCGCTTTGTGCTCCCACTTTGTGGCCCCGCTTCGTGTCCCCGCTTCGTGTCTGGGTGCTCCCGCTGCTAGGGCTGTGCTGCTGCCCCAGCGCTGCCTGGAGATGGGAGCCCTCCATTTCCGATGGGTATTTTGAGGTGGGGCCACATGTGTGTACACACATGTGTGTGTGCTTGCACACGTGTGTATGTATGTGTGCGTGTGTGTATGTGTGTGCGCGTGTGTGC